>NC_134217.1:27376216-27681395 GCF_965140235.1 Caretta caretta | reverse complement strand
CTACAATGTGCATGATAATCAAGGTGGGCCATTTCCAGCACAAATCCAGGTTTTCTCACCACCCCTCCACCCCCATACACACACAAACTCACTCTCCTGCTGGTAATAGCTCATCCAAAGTGACCACTCTCCCTACAATGTGCATGATAATCAAGGTGGGCCATTTCCAGCACAAATCCAGGTTTTCTACCCCCCTCACCCCCATACACACACAAACTCACTCTCCTGCTGGTAATAGCTCATCCAAAGTGACCACTCTCCCTACAATGTGCATGATAATCAAGGTGGGCCATTTCCAGCACAAATCCAGGTTTTCTCACCACCCCTCCACCCCCATACACACACAAACTCACTCTCCTGCTGGTAATAGCTCATCCAAACTGACCACTCTCCTTACAATGTGTATGATAATCAAGGTGGGCCATTTCCAGCATAAATCCAAGTTTAACCAGAACGTCTGGGGGGGGAGTAGGAAAAAACAAGGGGAAATAGGCTACCTTGCATAATGACTTAGCCACTCCCAGTCTCTATTTAAGCCTAAATTAATAGTATCCAATTTGCAAATGAATTCCAATTCAGCAGTTTCTCGCTGGAATCTGGATTTGAAGTTTTTTTGTTGTAAGATAGCGACCTTCATATCTGTGATTGCGTGACCAGAGAGATTGCGTGACCAGAGAGATTGAAGTGTTCTCCGACTGGTTTATGAATGTTATAATTCTTGACATCTGATTTGTGTCCATTTATTCTTTTACATAGAGAAATCTATTGAGTATCTAGATAATCTATTGGTATTGTATCTTCTGTGATAAAGAAAATGAAGTATGTTGTGTATATTAATAGGCTTGAAAGGACAGGAGTGCTCACCTTCTTAAGCTTCACAACACCTTCCTGAGTCTCATAATCTGTTGTAATTTCAAACATTTCCACACCATCTCCATCAATGATGCTGTAAGTCACTAAGCCATTTTCTCCAATATCTGGATCTTTGGCCTTCAGTCGTCCTACTTCTTCTCCTGGAATGGATGCTTCTGATATTGACATCTGGTACACACCTAGGCAAAAAGCATTCAGTTGTAATTACACAGTTTACTTCTTAAAGTATTTGTATTATTACCTGTTTCATTTATACATGTAAAAATAGCAGAGCAAATTTTTAAACTTTCAAATTATCCACATGCAGTAATGGAGTTATCCATAGAAGGAATGGTTATATTATAAAGGTCTAGGTTACTTTGAGATTGAGGTCGTTAGTGAAATCTGCGGTCATGTTGCTAATCTGTATAAAATTACCTTCCCAATTACTACCTTCACCTCTAGTGTGCTAGCAGGAGTTAAAAGGACAACTGATCATACAATCAGAATGCAAAATTATTGTGACATCAAGGTTATAATTCATACTGGAGATGTTATTACAAAAATCTAGAGAAAATTACATTTCAAATGATTCATGGTATGAACTTCAACTGCGACAAGCCTAGGAGGGTAACTGCCATTCATTCAAAAGCCACAAATTATAGAACAGGAACTGGATAAAATCTAACTGCTGTGGCACTTAAAAGAATAAATCTGCTGCTTTCCATGGTTCTCACTTGGAACATGAAATTGCATTCACTGCAAAGTAGTGAAATTTAGCACAATTCAGTACACGCCCGACTATGTGGGGCCCTTATCAATAAGGATAAGTGCAGGGTCCTGCACTTAGGACGGAAGAACCCAATGCACAGCTACAGACTAGGGACCGAATGGCTAGGCAGCAGTTCTGCGGAAAAGGACCTAGGGGTGACAGTGGACGAGAAGCTGGATATGAGTCAGCAGTGTGCCCTTGTTGCCAAGAAGGCCAATGGCATTTTGGGATGTATAAGTAGGGGCATAGCGAGCAGATCGAGGGACGTGATCGTTCCCCTCTATTCGACATTGGTGAGGCCTCATCTGGAGTACTGTGTCCAGTTTTGGGCCCCACACTTCAAGAAGGATGTGGATAAATTGGAGAGAGTCCAGCGAAGGGCAACAAAAATGATTAGGGGTCTGGAACACATGAGTTATGAGGAGAGGCTGAGGGAGCTGGGATTGTTCAGCCTGCAGAAGAGAAGAATGAGGGGGGATTTGATAGCTGCTTTCAACTACCTGAAAGGGGGTTCCAAAGAGGATGGCTCTAGACTGTTCTCAATGGTATCAGATGACAGAACGAGGAGTAATGGTCTCAAGCTGCAGTGGGGGAGGTTTAGATTGGATATTAGGAAAAACTTTTTCACTAAGAGGGTGGTGAAACACTGGAATGCGTTACCTAGGGAGGTGGTAGAATCTCCTTCCTTAGAGGTTTTTAAGGTCAGGCTTGACAAAGCCCTGGCTGGGATGATTTAACTGGGAATTGGTCCTGCTTCGAGCAGGGGGTTGGACTAGATGACCTTCTGGGGTCCCTTCCAACCCTTATATTCTATGATTCTATGATTCTAAGTACAGATCCATAGAGGGGAGAATAACAGGAAAATTCCCACCCTAACTCAGGGACTATCCCCTCTATGGGTCCCAGTGCCACAAATGGCTGGAAAGGGTGAGGATGGTGCAGCGTAAGCAATGCTCCTGTGCACCAGGAGGCTCCAAGCAATATCCTGTCTCCTGAGGCACAGTCCTCCTGCAGCTTCTTACACAATGCAAATCTCTGGGTGCCTTCCAACGCAAGCCAGAGTTTAAATAACATAGCCTGCCCCTAAATACCGATTAACAACTTTGGAATTCTTTACATTACCGATAGTATGAACAAACCCAGGAAAGCATACAGCCAGCAAGATAAAATATAATGGGGTAAATCTAACTCCCACCCTCAAATATCATTTGAGGAACATCAGTGGAGGTATACCAGGTGTGGACTTGCTTCAGTCATTGTAAGCACAATAGCATATATGATAGAAATGAAACACTAACTCCAGTCACAAACAAGCCTAAATTAAAGCAGGTTTCACAATAACAGTTCAATCTATTGACAGAAGGTCACTTGGACCTCAAATGGATGCAATGTGTTAAACTGTTAGACTTCTGCAAATCTAACATCTTTCTTTTCTTACTGGACAAGTGAAACTTTTTTTTTTAAATACAATTCAGCGCAGTTTGTCCTACATGGTAGAAAATCCCCTCCAGGATAGGGGTAATTTTAAGGCTCCATGCCTGGGCTTCCATCCAGCTCCAAAGTTTGAATGAGCTAAAATAAACAACTAAATAAGATGAAAATATATCTGAAAACCAAATAGCTACCCTGGCAACTAAAAACTAACGCACTTTACTTGTAGTAACTAGCATTATTTGTCACCAATCAGAAAATTTAATTGAGCTAAATTTTATTTGATCTGCCACCTGTGAATATAACTATTCACAAGGGAGTAAAGGTACAATCCTACAATCTTTAGCTACGTGAACAGTCCTGACTTCAGTAGGACTATACATACAAGTGAAGGATGCAGCATCAGGCCCTAAAATTGAAAGAATACATGAAATAGAAAGTGAAAGTGATCCTCACTCAGCTCCAGGGCTGTCAAAGAGCTGAAAGAGCATACCCATGAGTTGTTAGCAGGATGTGCAGTGCTCTTTCATCTGTGGCCAAGGAAAGCACCTCTTGCCTGACAAATACCTTAAACAGCGTAGGATGCAGCTGAGGTAAAAAGATCAAATAGATCATCTGCCATTCACCCATATTTATCAATAGACAGAAGTGGACTTGCACAGTTAGAAATGACTATCATAAACTACAACTTGGAAATAGCTATGAATAGAGAGAACTGTATAAGGGAAAGCCACATTGGCTCTTCTTTAGAACAGTGTTAGTCTCACTGCAAGAGCCTACAAGTGGGTGTAGACCAAGGTACTGTGGAAACCCCATATATATTGTACATCTCCAAAAACAGAATAAACTGCTGACACACAGTGGAGGTGAGAATTTGAAGATCTGTTCTTGTAACTCCTCCTGGTTCTCCATCAGATTTTTGACAGACTCTCAAAGATTTTTTTTCTGGTAATGTTGTTATAGTCTGAACAGAATGTGAAACGGAGCTTGCTTTTTCTGAGCAGGCTTTTGTACATCTGCAGTGTTAAAAATTCAAGCTGGAAAACACTTATTAAGTAATCTTAATCCATCATTGCCGCAGTGCAAGTCTTTCCCCTAAAATATATTTTCAAGGACTTTCTCCAGCCTAGTTTTAACTGTCTCAATTACAGGGACTTCACTTCCATAAAAGTCTAGACAACATCACATTGATCTCACCATAGGTACGTTTATAATTCAACATGGTTAGATGGTTTTCAAAATGAAGCGTGGTGCCAGGAATCCCCTGGCTTCTAATCCTGGCTCTGAAAATGACTCACTCTGTAGCACTGGACAAAACATTTAAGGACTCTGCAGAAAATAATACTTACCTATCTCACATTTCTGATGTGGTACTCCATTAGTTACTATTTCTTTGAATATACAAGGCACTACATAAGTGTTAAGTATAATTAGTAGTAACTGTTATGTATTAAGGGACTTGTCACTTACTCTGTGGGAACTTTGGTGGGTTGTCATTGACATCAGTAAGTGTAATTGTCACTTTGGTTGTCCCTGAGAGTCCTCCCATGTGTCCTCCCATATCTTTTGCCTGTATTACAACATGATATTCTTCCTTAGCTTCTCTGTCCATGTTGGGAAGAGCAGTTCTAATAATACCTGTACATTCAAGCAAAAATGTCACACAAATATTTTTAGTCATGCAAAACTGGTACCTGCATATTATACAGTGTATTTAAGATGAATCACACATGCTGCATAGAGCAACAATGGCCCAGCGTCTCCCTTGGGTTCTAGCCACTATGCACCAAACCATGCAGGGAAAGCAGCCCTGAAAGCAACACAGCTGACCACAGGGTAATTCTTTAGCAGCATAGAGCCTGCATTTCAGCTTCTACACCATCTCTCTGCAACTCATAGAGTTGCAACTCACAGAGGGGAATAGTCCTGTCTCAGGGATACCTCTCTTAAATGCTAATACATGCCACAGGACCACCCTACTGAACCGCTCGGGCAGAGGAAGGAGAGAATGAAGGTGACTTAGAGCTATTTGTACGCACACCCCAAGATGAACTGCATTGCCCCATAGCTGCTACTGAGGATCTGGGCCAAAATATTTAGTTATTCATATTAATGTACTCAAAAAAGTGATGGTGTTCCAAACAAATAAGCCTGGCTCAGTCATACCTGTTTGTGCTTCCACGGAAAAGTACGGCTGACCTTCAAGAATACTGTAAACCAGTTTGGCACTGTTCCCATAGGTAGGATCATCAGCATCCGAAGCGGTTACCTGAATAACTGATGTACCTAAAAAAGTAGAGAAAGGATGTTTAAAAAGCAAATGTGTTTGCTAAAGCCACAGAGGTGCTTTCAGTCAAACCACAGAGAAGCCTGTTTTATGTGACTTTTTCCACTCCAAAAAAACAAAACAAAAACATTTCACCAATTACAGAGATCTACTTTAGCAATTTGTGCTTTAGAAAATACAAGCCCTAGGAAGTCACCAATAATGACAGTGATTATGGGTCATCTCCATCCAATAAATTATACAGCCTAATATACATTATACTACTTGGGCATTATACAGCCACCCAAGACTACCTCCTTCATCTGTGTACTTGTGGAGCTACGCTCTCCACAAGGACACTTACAGAAATGCTGCTTGTAGTGATCCCCAAGGCAGGGGTGAGCTCTTCTCTGGCTGGCTGCTTTCAACCAGGGGGAAATGTAAAGTGGCACTGTGCTCTAGCTTACAGCTACATTACATAGCTCAGCCAAGATGAAGAGTACTATACGCCCTGTAAATCACTGCACATCTTGCGCCACAAACCTTGGTTTGACCCCTCTCAATTGGGGGAACCCTCCCCACTCCTCGACCCGCATACAGGCTTGCAGAGATTCTACAACCATCATTCTTGTAGCATTGCCAACTCTCATGATTTTATCTCAAGTGATTTCAGAGGGGTTTGGAGCTCGTCTGGTGATGCTCCAACCCATTCCAGAAGTTCAGCCCTTCTGGAAGCCGGCAGAGTCTCTCATCTGGGCTCACCATGCTCAGAGGGGAGGTGGGGGGGCAGAGGGAGCAAAGAGCCCAGCAGCTCTGTGTGGCTCAACTGTCTTCTCCCTTTCCCCTCCTGTGAGAAACACAGACAGGACGGTGTTTCTTCTCCTCCCCCCTGCAAAATCCAGCCTAGGAATGGGCAGAAGGGTGTGAAGAGCCCCCTAGTGCCCCCCCCACCCAAGTCTGGGAAAAGGGAGATAAGAGGGGACGCTGCTGCTGCCCACCAGGCCTGGACATGTGTGAAGAACCCTGTGAGGAGCAGAGGTGAGGCTGGGAGTGCTGAACTGGGGTGTGGGGGCTACAGGGTGCTGCCAGGTTCGGGGAAGGGGAGAAGCCTGGGGGCTGTGGGAAGGAAGAATAATTAAAATAAAATGAATTATTTTTAGCTTTTTGAACTACTAATTAGAAGAGATTTTTTAAAAATAAATGTTTTGTGATTGTGGGATATTGTATTTACTTACTTAGTTATTGAATTATACAAAGAAAGAACAATGATTTACAGTTATTTTTGACATATTTTGAATATAATTGTATTGATTATTTAAAAAAATAGTTTGGGCCTAAACATAATTACTGCACTGAAAGACAGAAAGCTCTGAAAGCTGGTTGATGTTGTAATGGTATTCTTGCATGTACACGTTTGCAGCTCACATAAATCTTTACTGAAAAATAACTGGAAAACTTGATACATAGAGGGAGTGATGTGTGTGATGAGGCTGTTCATTTCTCAGCTCCATTTTATAGGCCTTCTACAGTATGCTTCTAAATATGTGTGATTTAGGGTTTTTACCATCATATTTTAATTTTATCACACCATGGAGCTCTTCACTGAGCGTTATCTCGGGTATAATCACTTAATACAAGTACTCCCTGTTTTTCCAACCAGGAGGGATGCCTTCTCTCGGCCCCAGCCCTCCATTTTTGAAGGGATACTTTTGAAATACCAATAACAGAAGCATCACAAAATTATATTGAAATGAGTCTTTGCTTAGCACTAGCCCCCACCCCCCAAAAACCCACCAAAAATACCACTCTGCATCTTCTCTATTCTAATTCTCCTTCAATATGCATACACTGCATCTGCATTTGAGCTGCCATAGAAAGATATGTGTGCATTAAAAGGTTGACTTTTCAATCTGAAATTATCACACACACATTTCCAGAAGAGTAGAGACAGTGTTAAAAAATCAAAAGACAGATTAAAATACATGGTTTGATGGTGGTTTTTAAATCTCATGATTTCTGAGGCCAGTCTCATGATTGTGAGGCGGTCTGACTCAAGATTTTTGATCTCTTGTGGTTGGCAATACTGGATTTGCTGTAGCAGAGTTTGAATCCTTCAGCTAATTAGAGCAAATGACAGAGGATATTTCATTGATTAATAGAGGAACTGAATACATTTTACCTTCCGGACATTGGGAAGATGTTAATTAGATTTACCTAAGATTCACTGTCAATGTAAAAAGAAAAGGAGTACTTGTGGCACCTTAGAGACTAACCAATTTATTTGAGCATGAGCTTTCGTGAGCTACAGCTCACTTCATCGGATGCATGCCGTGGAAACTGCAGCAGACTTTATTTATACACAGAGAATATGAAAAAATACCTCCTCCCACCCCACTGTCCTGCTGGTAATAGCTTATCTAAAGTGATCATCAGGTGGGCCATTTCCAGCACAAATCCAGGTTTTCTCACCCTCCACCCCCCCACACAAATTCACTCTCCTGCTGGTGATAGCCCAGCAGGACAGTGGGGTGGGAGGAGGTATTTTTTCATATTCTCTGTGTATAAATAAAGTCTGCTGCAGTTTCCATGGCATGCATCCGATGAAGTGAGCTGTAGCTCACGAAAGCTCATGCTCAAATAAATTGGTTAGTCTCTAAGGTGCCACAAGTACTCCTTTTCTTTTTGCGAATACAGACTAACACGGCTGTTACTCTGAAAACTGTCAATGTAATTTACTCCAAAAAAAATGTAAACTGGCATGCATTTATCTGTACCTACCCACGTTGGACCTCTCTGGCACATTTGCATGATAGTTTTCATGTAGGAACTCAGGTGGGTTGTCATTTATATCTTGAACTTTCACAATGAATTCAGAGGGTGGTTCCAAAGGTCTGTTCGTGTTTCTGTCTACAGCTTGTGCCGTTAAAATATACTGAGCTCTCTCTTCTCGGTCCAGTGTCTTTGTTGCATGGATGTTCCCTGATTTGTCATCAATAACAAAAATGATTCCTGCGCCTTCACCTGAGAGAATGTATTTAATGTTTCCATCTCCAGAATCGATATCTGAATGAAGCTACAAAATGATAAACATACATATTGTAACAAACCAATATACACTATGTATTTCCAGCCACTAAAATAATAATTGAATTACTGTGCATTACTGTCTAGCCACTGCTGACTCAACTTTCTTAACTTTCATAACTAATGCAGACTTCAATTTAATAAGATAGGTGCACAAGGGACCAGATTTTCTTTTGCTTACATGTGTCTAACTTTCATTTAACTCAAGAAACTGATGACAGAATTTGGCTCACTGAGTCTGACTCTCCACTCTATTACACCGTTCTTAACCCAAAATAACCTAAAATAACCTAACTGACTTTGGAGGAGGTAAAATAAGTGTAACAGGGGAGAGTCAGGCCCAGAATATCTAATGCAGTCTAACATATTTAATCTTACTGAGTAATATCTTAAAATCTAGATGTACAATTAGAGTACGTGTTCACTGCAGCTGGGAGCTGTAACCCCAGAGCAGATAGACAGACTTGCATTAGCTCTCCTCTAATGATAGCAGCATGGCCATGTGGCACAGACGGTGGTTCACGCTAGCCGCCCAAGTCCAAGCCTGCCAGCCCAAGCTGCTGCTTGTGCCACACGGCTATTTTTACTGAGCTAGTGCTAGTCCGTCTAACTGCCCTGAGATTGACATCTCCCAGCTGCCTTGTAGACATACACTTAGGTTCTTTTTTCCTTTGGTGTATCAGGTCAAATCTGTTTTTAACTTTTACACAGGTTGGTATTTTCTAGGCTATCCTTACAACAGTGAGAGCTATGCTCTAATGACTGGACACCAAAATTAAGAATGGTATGATGATTTACTGGAACACAGTGGCCAGTTTGGGGATCAGGCTTGTTGTGCAAATGATCCTTTTGGTCCTAGTAGAGAAGGTTTCAATCTACTGCTCTCAGGCCACAAGTCAAAGTGTACTGAAGTCAATGGAAAATCTCTCCTTGATTTCAATACACTTTGGATCAGATTCTTATTGAGCTACAGATGAAATGATTAATACCAGAAGTTTCAGAGGGTGCTGATTAGGCAGCTGGTATGAAAGAAAAGTACTGGAGGGAAAAAAAAGCAGCTCACACCGCAATGAGGCAGGAAATAGTAACTATTAAAATACGAACGAAAATGTAGAATACATTTCTTACCTTGCCAACTAGTACAGGATCTGGTCCTGTGTACTCTTCTATTACAAAGAACTGATTCCACACCCAGCCTCTTTTTGAACGATGCAGAACTTGCCCTTCTTTTCCTTTTTCATGGTGACCATGGAGTGACGGCCTTAAATGGTTGAGTTTTTCTGTAGACATGGCATGGCTGTAATATAGCATGCCCAGGCATATAAGAGCAGCATGTAAACAACTGTCCTCCTTCATTTTTGGTTAATTTATAGGCACAGGAGTATTCAAGAATCTCCTCCTTCCACCCAGGGCCACCTTGGAAGTAAGAACCTCGGAGCTAATGGAAATTTTCAGATGTAATGTTCTGCATATAGGATGCCACTGCTCATTAAGTGCATCACTTTAATGCTCTGCAGGTTCTCAGCTTAATTGCTGAAAGAAAGAGGAGTGGAGAAAAGTGTCAGTCTTTCCCCTGTCTTTGAGAAGTGACAATTATAAGCCAACTGTAATTTCTAAAATGAAACTAGTACCAACATAGCACAGGGGTAATACCCATTGTCCACTGAAAGAATATAACAGCCATCAAAAACTAATGATTCAGTAGGAAAATAATACTTTGATATAATTACCACCAACTATGAATATTCTAAATAAGGTTTTTCTTTTCTGGTGCTTTTCCAGTAAAACTCCTTGCTTTTTTACTCAAGAGTCTGTCAGTTATAATTTCCCCCTTCTCTTAATTCAGGAGACAATGATGCACATATAGATCACAGATTGCATTCAGTACTCTAATAAAATATTGTCAGTGAGTGCTTAGAAGCATTCCCAAACTTCAGTGCTTCCCTTATCACTCCTGTCTCCACCAACCTTCATCATGAATGAGTAAAAATACCTACAGACTCTTTGATAATGTGATCTTTGGCAGTAGCACCCATTCCAGGTGTCTCTAAGGGTACGTCTACAATGTCATAAAAGACCCATGGCTGCAAATGGCCCTGGTCCACTGACTCAGGCTTAGGCTGCCAGCTAAAAATTGCAGTGTAGACATTCGGGTTCAGGCTGGAACCCAGGCTCTGGAACCCCATGAGAGTGGTGAGTCTCAAAGCCCAATCTTTAGCCTAATCCTGAATGGCTAGAATGCCATGCTTAGCCCCACAATCCGAAGTTAATTGACCCGGGCTCTGAGATGCAGTGCACAGGTTTTTATTTTATTGCAATATATACATACCCCTAAGTTTTAGTTGTTCAAATGACATTGCCTCTTTCTTTATATCTGATCACTTCTATGTGTAATAGGTCAGGGTCAAAGTTTGACCATAAGATTGTCTAATACAGTGAAACCTGAACTAAGGACTACACTTCCTGTACTAACAACCTATCTTAAAGTACCCCTTGGATATACCCCTGGGGCTTCCCATACAATGTTTTTCTGCCTTTATTTAAAGAACATCTGTACTCTGTGGTGCTGGAACAATTTGTACAGTGGGGGTGCTGAGAGCCATTGAACCAAACTGTAAACCCTGTGTATGATGGACACCAGCAGCCCTAGTTCCAGCACCTATACCTGTACCGAGCAACCAACTTTTACTGTTCCTGGAATGTTTATTTTAGGATTCTCAGTAATTCACTTTGTATCTGCTACAGAATACTAACAAAATACTAACTTAAGGCTATATTCTTTCTCTCTCACACACACAATGTTCTGTGTTAGTTAAGGATTCTCTATAATAATACATGTAACACAGAAAGACAAGGAACTGAAAAGTTAATGCTGCCCACACTCTACTCCTTCACCCAGAGACACTCAGCTCACTATTAGCACAGCCACACCACAGAGCATGCACTCCAGTCTTAACTCTCTCCCAGTAGAAATGCCACACATTTATCATCCCCTTCCCCAAATTCTATTTAGACCCTCCCTACCACTGTACTCTTTGCACAGTTCTGTTCAAAAGCATACATTCAAGTTTGTGATAAACATTTGGGGGCAGACACACTGTGTTTTTCATATAAAACAAAGACGTTGATCTTCCATTTTTAGTGTAAACCAGAAACAATCTTAACTATGACATGGCAATGGCTCCAGCCTAATTTATTTAATGAGGATTATGCATATATTTGAGAACAATCTGGCACAGAAGAATTTCACTTTTTTTTCTCAGGCATATTTAATAAGACCATTTAAAGTAACCATCTGAATTTTTTTCAATATTATTTTCTCTATGCTATATTATGAAAGAGTCATAAAAGGATGGGAGATAGGAAAGCCAAGAACACTATTCATCCTTTAAAGGAAAATCCCACAATTTGGCTCAGAAAAAATGATTTAAAATTTCAGAAATCTATGTTAGGTATAAACTGTGCATTGTATCAAGGAACGACAGATTTAGTCAGAGCTGTCCTTTCTGAGCTTACTTATGTTTGCTGCCATTTTGCTGATAAGTGAAATTATTTTTGACACCAGAAGCGCTGGAGCCTGAAATAAGAGACTGAAAACTAGTTTTTATTCTATATTATTAGTGGTTTATTCATGAAAAAAAGTCACCATGGAACGATCTTTCTCTGATAATAACTCATTCTTAGAGAAAATGGAAACAGATTATTTCTCACTTTTGTGTAGAAAAGACAAACTGCAGCACCTATTACTTGATGATTACTAGCTAAGCGTCACTTCCATTTAAGTAAATACCCATTAAACGTAGCTCAAAGTTTAGAAATGTCATCTTAAATATGTAGCCAAATTCTTCTCCAGTTACACAGGTGTAAATCCAGAGTCACTCCAATCCACTCAGCGGAATGAATCTGGATTTACACCAGAGCTGAAAGCTGAATTTAACCCACAATGAGCAGGCTCTAAAGTCACCTCTGTAATGTTACAATGGGATATTTTTGTCTGCATTCATCTGTTTTGGGCGCAACCAAAACTCTAAATACTGTAGCTGGCTCAGCTTGTTGCATAACTGCATTCACTTAACCTAAAATATGGATGTGTTTCAGGAGCAGTTTCCTGTGGAGTGTCCTTTCAAATGAATGGAGCACCATGATGTGCAAGTTATAGCCAGTCATACTGGCCACGTACACTTGCTGGAAGCATGCTATTCTGAAGTGCAGCAGTTAATAGCACTGGCACATTTTTCTAATAAGGCCCCAACACTCCAATAAGATGAATGGAGACAGTTACCCGGTTTTGCTGCTGGTGCATTCTTTCCGCTTATTTTACAGTAGGCTTAGCAAGTGAACAGTTTGCAATAATAGAATCTCAAAACAAGTTTAAAAAGAAAAAAAACCCTGTATATTTGAATCCTGTTCTCCAGATCGTTAATTTCAAATCATGCCACCAACAATTAAAGTAAGTAAACAACCAAATATTCCATAATACCCAAAACATCATATAACTTTATTACCAGTATTGTTATGTAATTATCAGCAAAGGCTTTATACATGATGCTTTAAAATAATGGAACAGACATTCAGATACATACAAGTGTTTACTATCGGTTATTGAAGTGTGAAGCACTAGATACAAAACATTAACCACATAGCCGTACTTAATTTACTAATTAGGATTTAAAATGGTAATTGTCTCCAATCCTTTATTTTTAAACCTCTTTGCAAGAGGAATAGGGTTATGTATTCCTAATACAGAGGGAAGTATTATACCTACAAGGGGCTTTTTCTAAGAGCCCGATTCTGTAAACACACAATGGGACTGATCATAGTAGTATGGTCTTTGCACACTAGTAAGTAAGATCCAAACCTCTCTTAATAAGGAAAGTTAATAACTTTATATCAGACCCTTAGCTAGAGCAAATTGACACAGCAGCAGTGAAGTCCATGAAGTTACTCCGATTTAAATGAGCTATTTGGTGCTTTATTTATAAAGTGCTTCCTACCAGCCAAGGTGTATGAGATGCTGCTAAATTAAGGTATATCAACAAATATAACTAAAAATCAAGCTACAGTGGCATCTTTAAAAAGAAAGGAGACTTGCTTCCAAAACAATTAACTCACGCCATTTAAACCATTTAAAAGTAACTTCCAGGTTGAAAATAAACAGTTTATTTCTTCAACGGGCCAATATGGAAAAGCAGCTAAACAATTTATAAACCAATTATTGTCTTTTGGCCAACACCAGAGGAAAAATACCTCATCACTTCCCAAGCATGGCATGCAGATCTGGGAACTGAACTTGCAGCAGATGATTGGAATGTGGCTCTGGTTAATGTCCAGAAAGCCACAATTTGCAACAGATTGATTCAGATGCTGTGCTACATTCACATGTAGATAAAACTGTTAGAATAATTCATTGTGAATTTTGCCTTTCTTCAATCAACGATTAGTTGGGAATAACTGTTTTAAAATTATTATGATTATTCAACTAACTCTACACAAAGATTGTACCATTCTGAAACTATGGCAAACAATATGGATGGCCATCTATCCACATTGCCCCAAATACCATATCCTAATTTTTTCACTGTTGTTTGGAATTTCATAGTAAACAGTTTCTGATTTCAAAACCATGTATTTCCCTTAGAAATTACTAGAAATCCAACCCAATTCACCTTTTTTATACTTGAGTAGATACTGTAACAAGGTTTGGGACAAGATGGATCTAGGAGGAGATAGTAAATTTTAACTGCTAACAAGCAAATTCTGAGATTTTTTAGAGACTGAATGCTAGTCCCACCATAAACACATAGAAATAAGTATTAATCAGCTATCTCACATTATTAAATCAGAAAATAACCCTATGTCAACAAATGAACAGGTGTGGTTTGCTTTTACTTGAGATATAAAAGACAAAGTTCACTTAAAACTTGAAATAATATATATCCTGTATTGCAAATATGTAACACATAGTGAGGTCTCCCTGTGCCATGGAGAGGAGCACTTCTCTAAAGGGCACTTCTAGCTAAAAGGTCACCAAAAAAAAAAATCAGACCGAGTTGCACATACTCTGCTTTGCATGTGCAATATGGTTGGCAGATGTAAAAATGCAAATTAAAAGTGTACCTATAAAAATGGAGGCTGGGCTTCAAGCCTTTTGAAAATGCAAATAAAAATATACTTTATTAGAAATATCTTAAAACAAAGCTCTCTGTTGAGCTTATTAGGCACTGATCCTCCTTAAGCCCTGAGTCACATTCTACCAGTTCAATGTACTCCCCTGTGTACCACAGACTTACTCAATGGGCTGCTGCAAGGTTGGAATAGGGCTATGGTCCTTCTCCTTTTGGAGCAATGTGCTCCCCAGAATGCATGGATTGAGCAGTCCCTGTGCTCCCCAGAGCCCAGGATTGTAATTCTGATATGTTCTTGCAATGGGTGCTGAATGGAGAAGGGGTCTATTACTCTTTTCTCCTGATCATCCAGTTTAGGGTCTGTCCAAATGCTACCCCAATATTGCTCGTATCAATACCATTCTTAAATTGAATAGTCAATCTAAACTAATGTTAACTATATTGTAGATACTTTGAACACTACCAAACTTCAAACAGTGCCCAAATTTTGCCCTCTTTTATAGCACAGCAACTTCAATGCAGTAAAATGGGTTATCCCAGAGTAACAAAGCACAATTTCGGTCCACCACACTAAAATGTTTTTCTCTCCAAAAAAGACAGCTTTCCCCACAGAACTTCAGTTTCAAACTTTCTTGGACAAAAATTGTGCTGATCATTTACACATGAATCATAGACAAGACTACGGAGTCACCAGAGATTATTTTAATGACAAAACCAGAATCTCAGAAGTTGTATCTAGCCAACTTTATTTTTTTTTCTATATGTAGCAGAAATAATCCCAATAGAGTTAAGCTTACCTCCTGTATGTACCTCTATTAAATGACCATATGCCAAAGTATTATAGCCCAAACAATTCCTTTGATTTGTCTAGCCCAGAACTTCTGCACGACACACTAAACTAGTAATTGTTCCTCCAGGATACATTTGATAATGTATATTCAAGAGTACACTGTAATGACAAAATGATGGATGATAGTATTTTGAGAAATTTTACAAGAACACTGAGTAAAATTTCACAAATTCCTAGTCTAAATGAGCTCTCAGTTTTAGTCAGAATTAGCGAAAAAGAGAAATGTTTTCTTAATCCCCAGAGAGTTCTTTGACAATTTTATTAGCATTGTTATAGCAGAATTTTAGTACTGTCAGATGAACAAATACATATTTTATTTCATGATTGAACAAGTACACTATATTGTTCCAGATTATCTTCTGATGGAGTTTAAGGGTTTCAATTTATAAAATCTCAAGGGTTCAACTGTAAGTCACACTGTGAGTCATGCGCACAAGAACGTGAGTTACCCCTTATATGAATGTGCTACCCGCATTGCGGGTCACAGCACAAGAACTGCTGGTGGAGCTCCCATGACTATGTTACACTCCTGACTGCTCAGGTAGGCCGGGAATGTCTGAGCACAGCTGGGGAAAAGGTGGGGCCTTAATTCCACCTCCCCATACACACCCATCAACACAGCTGAGCTGGCGTACAGGGAGAAGTTGGACTCTCATCTGCTCCTGGGGCAGTGCAATTCCACACTGCCCCTCAGTTAGCACTCACGGCAACTCCATGATCTAACCCGAAACATTCTGAGGCCTGGATGCCTAACAGACAGTTTCTGTCTTTGATTGATATGAGCACAGATGCACTCATCAGAGGCACTCAAACTAATAGTCTCCCAGTTTAAATGGGATGGGGCTAATGCCATGTTTGGATCTGGAAACCAAAGAGGTCAAACAGAAACCAAATTTGTTCATCTTTAGGGTACATAATGAACCTTAACTAGTCTTTATGTTTTATTGAGGGAGATGAGTTGAGGAATGCAGAATGGCCAGGTATATATGGCCATGTTCAGGGGGAGGGGTGTAATTTATTTATACATACATACATCAGTGGATGGGAACCTGGGAGGCAGTGACCATGAGATGGTCAAGTTCAAGATCCTGACACAAGGAAGAAAGGAGAGCAGCAGAATACAGACCCTGAACTTCAGAAAAGCAGACTTTGACTCCCTCAGGAAACTGATGGGCAGGATCCCCTAGGAGAATAACATGAGGGGGAAAGGAGTCCAGGAGAGCTGGCTGTATTTTAAAGAATCCTTATTGAGGTTACAGGAACAAACCATCCTGATGTGTAGAAAGAATACTAAATATGGCAGGTGATCAGCTTGGCTTAACAGTGAAATCCTTGCTGATCTTAAACACAAGAAAGAAGCTTACAAGAAGTGGAAGATTGGACAAATGACCAGGAAGGAGTATACAAATACTGCTTTTTGCAACATTGCATTTTGGCAACAAAAATGATTAGGGTTCTGGTACACATGACTTATGAGGAGAGGCTGAGGGAACTGGGATTATTTAGTCTGCAGAAGAGAAGAATGAGGGGGGATTTGATAGCTGCTTTCAACTACCTGAGAGGTGGTTCCAGAGAGGATGGTTCTAGACTATTCTCAGTGGTAGAAGAGGACAGGACAAGGAGTAATGGTCTCAAGTTGCAGTGGGGGAGGTTTAGGTTGGATATTAGGAAAAACTTTTTCACTAGGAGGGTGGTGAAACACTGGAATGCGTTACCTAGGGAGGTGGTGGAATCTCCTTCTTTAGAAGTTTTTAAGGTCAGGCTTGACAAAGCCCTGGCTGGGATGATTTAATTGGGGATTGGTCCTGCTTTGAGCAGGGGGTTGGACTAGATGACCTGCTGAGGTCCCTTCCAACCCTGATATTCTATGATTCTATGATTCTATGCTTAGGCATGCAGGAGTGAAATCAGGAAGGCCAACTCACACTTGGAGTTGCAGCTAGCAAGAGATGTTAAAAGTAACAAGAAGGGTTTCTTCAGGTATGTTAGCAACAAGAAGAAAGTCAAGGAAACTGTGGGCCCCTTACTGAATGAGGGAGGCAATCTAGTGACAGAAGATGTGGAAAAAGCTAATGTACTCAATGCTTTTTTTGCCTTTGTCTTCATGAACAAGGTCAGCTCCCGGACTACCGCACTGGGCAGCAAAGCATGGGGAGGAGGTGACCAACTCTCTGTGGAGAAAGACGTGGTTCGGGACTATTTAGAAAAGCTGAACGAGCAAAGTCCATGGGGCCGGATGCACTGCATCCGAGAGTGCTAAAGGAATTGGCGGATGTGATTGCAGAGCCATTGGCCATTATCTTTGAAAACTCATGGAGATCGGGGGAGGTCCTGGACGACTGGAAAAAAGCTAATGTAGTGCCCATCTGTAAAAAAGGGAAGGCGGATGATCCGGAGAACTACAGGCCAGTCAGCTCACCTCAGTCCCTGGAAAGATCTTGGAGCAGGTCCTCAAGGAATCAATTCTAAAGCACTTAGAGGAGAGTAAAGTGATCAGGCACAGTCAGCATGGATTCACCAAGGGCAAGTCATGCCTGCCTAATCTAATTGCCTTCTGTGGTGAGATAACTGGCTCTGTGGATGAGGGGAAAGCAGTGGACATGTTATTTCTTGACTTTAGCAAAGCTTTTGATACGGTCTCCCACAGTATTCTTGCCAACAAGTTAAAGAAGTATGGGCTGGATGAATGGACTGTAAGGTGGATAGAAAATTGGCTAGATTGTCGGGCTCAACGGGTAGTGATCAATGGCTCCATGTCTAGTTGGCAGCCGGTATCAAGCAGAATGCTCCAAGGCTCGGTCCTGGGGCCGGTTTCGTTCAATATCTTCATAAATGATCTGGAGGATGGCGTGGACTGCACCCTCAGCAAGTTTGCAGATGACACTAAACTGGGAAGAGTGGTAGATACGCTGGAGGGTAGGGATAGGATACAGAGGGCCCTAGACAAATTGGAGGATTGGGCCAAAAGAAATCTGATGAGGTTCAACAAGGTCAAGTGCAGAGTCCTGCATTTAGTACGGAAGAATCCCATGCACCGCTACAGACTAGGGACCGAATGGCTAGGCAGCAATTCTGCAGAAAAGGACCTAGGGGTTACAGTGGACGAGAAGCTGGATGAGTCAACAATATGCCCTTGTTGCCAAGAAGGCTAACAGCATTTTGGTCTGTATAAGTAGAGGCATTGCCAGCAGATTGAGGGATGTGATCGTTCCCCTCTATTCAACATTGATGAGGCGTCATCTTGAATACTGTGTCCAGTTTTGGTCCCCACACAACAAGAAGGATGTGGAAAAATTGGAAAGCGTCCAGCAGAGGACAACGAAAATGATTCGGGGACTGGAACACATGACTTGTCAGGAGAGACTGAGGGAACTGGGATTGTTTAGTCTTCAGAAGAGAAGAATGAGGGGGGATTTGATAGCTGCTTTCAACTACCTGAAAGGGGGTTCCAAAGAGGATGGCTCTAGACTGTTCTCAGTGGTAGCAGATGACAGAACAAGGAATAATGGTCTCAAATTGCAGTGGGGGAGGTTTAGGTTGTATATTAGGAAAAACTTTTTGACTAGGAGGGTGGTGAAGCACTGGAATGTGTTACCTGGGGAGGTGGTGGAATCTCCTTCCTTTGGAAGTTTTCAGGGTCAGGCTTGACAAAGCCCTAGCTGGGATGATTTATTTGGGGATTGGTCCTGCTTTGAGCAGGGGGTTGGACTAGATGACCTGCCTCCCAACTCTGATATTTTATGATTCTATGATTCTCAGTAAATCTGATCTTGTGCTGAGAATTTTTATTAGGCAAAGTAAAATATACGGATTCAAGTAGCATAGCATAATGGCACATTTAAATGAATTCTCTCTTCTCTAAAACACAGTTGCACTGTCAGACCACTTATGAATCCTTGTTACTTTAGAAAACCTCACAACCATGCAATGCATGAGTATGTACCTATGGTCTCAGATAGGATAGTATTTGGGTAGCTGCCCTTTCCTGCCCCTCGTGGCTACCCGTCAATTTTTAACACACTGCCTTAATCAGAGCTAGCACAGGTATCACTACTTGTGCTGGAATTCATACCTTCCACCTATAGTGCAGACATACCCTAAGAGTGTTTAGTCCAAAACCTTCAATATTTCATATTTATTAGTAACTGGGAGATAAAAATGTCTGTGAGGACTTCAGCCCGCTCCAACTGAAGCAGTGGCAGAACACCCATTTACTTCAATGGTTGCAGAATTAGACCATAAATGATTATTGTCTTAATTCCAATATTGGGAGTCCAATGTTGCAAAGATTTATGCACTGTGAATAGTCTCATTGTCTTCAGTGAGACTACTCACTGTGTTCTGTATTTGTACCACACCTAGCTCAATAGGTTCCTGTTTCTTGAGTAGAGATCCTAAGTGCTTATGGTAATACAAATAAATAATAATATACATAAGTCTTTGCAGTTTCATAGAATATTATTCTGTATAGATTTATGCAAGGAAACTTCACGCTCTGTGTTTTTAAATTATGTTTTACAGCACTGTATTGAATTACTGAGATGTTTAAACCTAATAATTCTGAGGTTTTCCTAAAAATTACTTTTGAAATGCAGCCATTTTTCCCTTTGGCAGTTTTGAGATTCAGTATCAGGAAACCATAGACTAAAATGTATACCAGTGGCTCTTTGGAAATAAAAATCATTCAGTAGGAAGGAGGAGAAAAAGTAAGCATCCTGACTAACAGGATGTGATATTTCTTTTCAGTATCTACCTCTGAAATCAGCACAGAAGGAAATTATTTTCCTCTGAATTTAGTTTAATTTGTAGTCATTCAAGGAGAGTGAAATTCCCAAGCACTGTACCCAATACAAGCAGTGAAAGAGACAAGACAACTTAGTACATTACGAAGTGAATGACATAGCAATAGGCCTGAGAGACTGATATTAAAAGGCTTGGGAAATGAAAAATGGTTGTAAACAGAGTTTTACATTTACTTGCTGCCCTAGGGAGATCTGCTTAAGATAAATGTGACACAGACTGTCTGTTTTTAAGCATAAACTCTGCAGGAAAACAACTAGCATAAGAAAGGTAGTCTTATTAAAGAACTCAGTGATTGATAGAGTCATTTGGAATAATGACTACGCTCTTGGAAGAGTTTATTTTAAATAATAATTGTGTACTTGTGCATCTCAGAGTAAAGTGGAAGTCTCATCATTTACTATGTGCTCAAAATCCAATATAACCATAGCCTAGGTTCACTCTAGTTTCAGTATGGTTTGCTATTATATAAGTAAGTGATAATAGATGATGCCCAGTGGGGAACATAACCAACAACTAAAGTCAAGTTACTTCCAATTATATGTTGTGCTCATGTTTTAAGTCTGAGTATTTCTTTACTAAGTGCTTATACCAACTAAAGGCAAAATTACCCCCCAATTTTTCTTGCTAGCTAATTTGATTTATGCCAAATAAAACATTGAGAAGAAAGTCAGAATCGAAGGCTAAATGAAGGATAATTCCAAATGTCTTCAAAAGCTAAATATTACATGCAGACCCATCAAAACACACACATTATATGATTCTATAGAAGTTTTCTATGATTCTACGGAAGTAATGGGCTTAAATTGCAGCAAGGGAGGTTTAGGTTGGACCTTAGAAAAAACTTCCTAACGGTCAGGGTAGTTTAGCACTGGAACAAATTACCTAGGGAGGTTGTGGAAGCTCTGCTATTGGAGGTGTTTACAAACAGGTTACACAAACACCAGTTGGATGGTCTAGACAGTCCTTCCTCAGTGCAGGGCACTGGACTGGGTGACCTGTCAAGGTCCCTTCCAGTCCTATATTTCTATGATTCTGTATGCACTTTGGGCAAACTCCTTTCCTTATTTCAACCTAATGAAATTAATAGTTTTGAGGTACCTCCACTAGTTCATGAAGTGCTAATTTAAACTGAGCCAGCAGGTGTGCTGTTTGTAGCACTACTCTGTCTGAGAGATTCTGCCATTAGAGGGCAATTTTAACATTACTGTGGGGAGTCCATTCAGACTATAGCAGGTAGAGAATAGCTAGGGATGTGCTGAATGAGTGCATAGCCTGCCATTCCCCAATTAGTGCCACTCACTGTGGGTCAGCTATAAGACCCTTGGTAGAGTAGAAGCCATGGGCAGCTTGCCACCCCACCACAATCCCTCCAGGAATCTTTCTGCTGACAGGGCTCTTGGGTTACTATGGTGGAAGCATAACTCAGTGGTGAATCTAATACAATACAAATGCCTTCTCATCAAAGACCAAGAGATAGCACAAACTCAGTATTTTACTTGCATTAACTGTTGTTTACCCTTTCGCCTTGTCTACCTGGGGGAAATTGTCCAGAATAGCCATTCTAGCATAATTTGGGGAGAATAATGCCACTGTGTGAACACTCTATTCCAGAAAAAGTGACTTTATTCAGAATAAATATGCCACTTTCTGAGATTTCAGTGAATTATTAGGAGTCCTTCTGATTCTCAAAGATGTTTGCAGGAAGGACAAAGGTGAGAGCTAAAATTCTAATGAAAGGACCTGCATCTTTTCTCAACTTTCACTGAAAGAGTACTGGAACCCAAACTTTGATTTCAAATTATGAATAGTGATTTTATATAATATGTTCTAAAGAAATATAATGTCAGAACAGAGGAGTATGTGAAGAGTCATTTCAGAAGTGCATGAAATGGAATAAGCATGGATTTAGGAATTCCTGAGTTGTAATGGTGGCTTTGCCATTGACTTGCTGGATGGCCTTTTTCAAATCACTTAGTTTCTTTATGTCTCAGTTTATCTTCTTTTAGTAGCTGGACAACTGTTTTAATTTACCTCACAAGGGTACCTGTGAAATTTGTTTCTCCTCAGCTGAGGAGAAAAAGTACTACAGAATTGCCAAATATAAGGTCCTGCTTATAAGTTAGTGAAGACCATAAATTAGGTTTGTTCAAAAAGGTGTCTCAGGCCTTAAAGAGTATACAATGTACAATATAGATGGTCAACTCTACCCACTGGGATACACAGGAAAACTGAAAAGTCTGTGTAAAAGAAGGAGCTTTGGGAGGGAGGATTTGGATACATTTAGAAGTACATAATCACATGGCAGACATGATGTAAAAGCTTAAACATATGAAAGATTCCCCAGACAGCTTTCAGGAGGTCAATGCAAGTAGTTAGGGTTTATTTTGATTTTTACTTAATTTGTCAACTGGAGTGTAAGTTTCTGTACTAAAAGACATAAGGACTGTCCTTAGAACTTTCTGAACATGTGCGAATCAATAGTTAATTTGTCACAGAGATAAGACTGGCTGTAGATGGGAGTAGTTTGGGGACTTGCAGAATAGCACCCATACAGTCAAATATTGTGCTAACTCAATGACAATATCCAAGATGAAGGAAGCCACCAATTGTTGTAGTACCCAATGGCAAGTTAAAGTAGAATGGCTTGCAACTTCAATAGAAAACAGCTACATTCCACCAAACCATTTTGACTCAAGACTGTCACTCTGGCAACGTTTCGATGTGTACTGATATAGTTCTTTTAACCTGGCTTGTTCAATGTAGTCTCCACTATCACTCTTCACTTCCTCAATCCTTAAAGATCTACATTTTAGCAACATTTGCTCTGGCTGAGAAATCCTGATATGGCTCCCTTCAGAAAGTGCCTATCCTGCTCTGACACTGACCTGAAGGACTCAACCCACTGCCTTTTCAATGTTCCCAGCCCTTTGGACCATAGGCAGGCAGAAATGAAATGTGGGTCCCACTCTTGTATCCTGGAGTGCTGCCAAAATATTCAGTTAGGTGATAGACATGTCAATATCACAAAACAGACTGACCACCCAACCACTTGGGCCCATCAACCTGTAAATAAAATTAATACTTTTCATATGAATCACACACTTCCAAAAAAGGAAAAATAATTAGGTATGTTTTTTCACTGATTCTAGTCTGAGCTAATCCTATTTAATATATAATATAGTATTTTCCAACTGTACAAAGGGGACACTATCATCCAACTATTACAAAGGGGACACAATTACAGATGATTAAATCTCTCTTCTCTGATGGAAATCTAGTCCAGACCAGACCTATTTGGGTTTTTGGTTGGCTACGGTCAAGACAATGCAAGTATTCTAGAAATTCACTGTGACTATATGAGTAACATTTAAATATCTTCAAGCTCAAATTCCTGTTGTATAAAAGTTTACCAAGGTGACATCTCACACCAGAGGGGCAAGATCAGAAACTATGCTGAAGAATTTGCAACAAAAGTCCATCCAATATTACTAGTTCTTTAAAGAGACCATCATTATTTAGAGTAATTCCTGAAGCTCTAAGTCAACTAAAGTTTGACACCTTAAGGAGGTAATATTTTTGGACAAAATATTTTAGCTTTGGTCCGATCTCACTGAATTCAAGGATAAATCTCCTATGGTGCAGAATCATCTCTGTATCATTGTGTTGTCAACCCGGGCCAGAATCTCATTTCACCAAAGCCCCTTTACACTGCCAGAGTTGGGTAAAAGCAAATAAGACTACCTTATCAGTGGAATACTTTTGGTTCTGAAATGACAGTAGGTAGATTGTCTTCCAGAATATGTCAGCCTACTGTCATCAAAAGAAGGATGCTTGTGATGAAGGAGCACAAAACCAATCTAACAGCTGAATGGTACATCACAGCACTTTATGTCATTCCAGGTTTGAGACCAGACCAGCTAGAGGTTGTGTTATGCTTGTCCTATAACCCTGGGTACCTTGAAAATATTCTGCTGCTGTAGCTTCCAGACAGGATACAAGCATGCACTCAGTGTCTGTGTGATAAACAGATATGGTTCAATGCTCTGACTCCAGCAGCCTGCTTGTTACACCACAACCACATTCTGGTCTCCACCAGCCTCGGTTACGGCTAGCCACGTGACCCCAACACACTCCAGTACTGAATTTCCTCAAAACAGTTTGCCCTAAATTGTCCAGCCCTCTCCTGGACCACTCAGAGAAATAATAAGGTCCGTTTGTGCCTTTAAAGTGCCAACACCCAACAGCTTGCCACATTAACTGGAGTCAACAATTACTTCAATTCAAACACAGGACTGGCTTGGTTTAGATTAAACATAAAACATGTTTATTAACAACAGCTTAAGTGATGCCAACTCTAAGAGTAGAGATGGTTACAAGGAAATAAAAGTGAAAACACAGATCTAAAAGTCTAAAACTTAATCTGGCAAGGTACAGTCTTTGGTTAAGATGGCTTCTCTCACCAATTATTCTTTGTCCAATATGGCTGACTGTGTCTCAGTCAGGACCTCCCATGGAAGTATGAGGAGCATGTTTCCCTTTTCATCATCGTAAAAGATAAAGAGGAGTCTCTCTCTGTTCCATATATTCCCAAAGAATTCCCAAGGAATCCTCGAAGTTAGGAAGGACTCCTGGGGATTCACTCGCCTGTCTCTCTCTGGCATGCAGAAGCCAAGTTACTTCTCTGTCTCTTGAGTTCAGGCTCAAGACAACCACCACTGGTTTGTTTGAAAACGTTGTTTATGGCTAATATGTAAATTGAGGTAAACCCAAATCCCTTTATCTAGGACAGACCTGTTTATCACCTTTACCTTGGATAGGCTGTCTTCTTAAACATGTTCTAGGAGCATCATACGGAGGGAATTTATATCTTTACAAATAAGGATTAACACATGCATTTTATAATGATATTAATGATTAATGTACTATTTGTTTTCAAATGATATCTTCAAGGCATATTTTGCACAAATATCATTGCAGTAGTACGTGGGGTGCGAACACAGAGGTGCTTAAGATCACAACCTCCTTCTACCAACCCTACAGACACTTCTTTGTGCAATCACTGTGCTGCTGGGAATCAAATTACTACAGAAGGGATATAGTATAGGCCAGTGGTAGGCAACCTGCAGCCCGTCAGGGTAATCCACTGGCGGACCACGAGACAGTCTTTACATTGACCGTCCACAGGCACGGCCACCCGCAGCTTCCAGTGGCCATGGTTCCCCATTCCCGGCCAATGGGAGCTGCGGGCGGCCGTGCCTGTGAACGGTCATCAGAACAAATGACATTGCTGTAGACTGTCCACAATGGCATGTACTTTAGAGAAAGCAGATTCTGTATTTGAACGCAATAAGTGAATGTGAAGAATGCAAATAAAGCGAACAGGTATGATATCTTATATTTATTGCTTTTGATGTTTTCTCATTAACCCGGATTCTGAAACCCACTGTCTTCAATGGTACTCCTCCTGGAGTACAATTCTACTCCTCATGAGTAAGTTTATCAGAGTCTGTCTCCTCAGTGACTTTATTTCCCCCCAAAGCAATACTTTGAAATATTTTAATGAAGTAACTGTTAGTAAAATGACCCACACTGCAGGTTCATGACAATGGTACATGCTAATTCTGCGGTAAAGAATCTTTCTTAGGGCCCAGTTCTGCAGCCCCTCAACATTTAAATGAAAGTTTAACCTGAGTAAGAACTGGGCCACCAAAGAGCCACATATGAAGATATCCTAACAGCAGTGGGCATTTTCTACATTTTTTTAATACAGTGTTAAAAGAAATTATTAATTGTTCTATTCACTACAGATAAGTTTTTCTATTAAAATATTTTTGTATTTCTTCTACATTTATTAAACAGGAACCCATCTTTTAAATAAATATAACTTGCTATAGGGATATAATTGAATAAGGGAGGGACTCAGCAGCTAAAGTAAAGTCCATTGCAGGCCCCTTGAATACTGTATTGTTTTGTTTATGCTGCAGGAATGCAGCAGAGCCGCACTAACTGCTGGGCTATTGGCTGTGCAGTGACAGAGCCTAACAAAGACTCGGTTATGCTATCCTTGGAATAATTTGTGCATTGTGATTCACCAAAAAAAGGCAGTTTCCTGGAATAGTGTTTTTCTCTCCTGTGTTTTTAGGTAGTGGAGAAGGGAGCAATAGTCCCTGTGAAAATTTAAATAAAACAAGAAAGTACCAAGATTTGCAGTTAGCATCTAACCCCTGAACACGGAAATCAACAAAAGAACAGTGTGCCCCAAATGAGATTATTTGCACAACATTAACAAACTGACAAATATAGAGCCCCCCCCCCCAAGTTAATTCAGTTCTAGTATCTTAGGTGACACCTGTAACTACAGTAGGCAGAACTCAGAGAGAAGAGTAACTTTTTTATTAGCTGGCAGTATATCTATGTTTGGTTCACTATAACCCAAAACAACTTGAACCATTAATAGATCATAATTGATCATAATTATAGTAAAGGTATATATATAGCTCTACTGCACTGGTCAATGAGTGAGGGGATAGAGTCATGACTGTGCCTATTCCCTTCCTACTTGCTCTTGGTGTTCGGGGGGAGGGTCATCCAATTAACAGTTTAGCTCTTCTTGGTTAATATATTCTCTTCTGACATATATTATGTTTATTCTTGTGTTTTCAAAGTTTAATGAAATATGTATTTTCTATTAGGATAAAAGCTACATACTTTTGTAGAAGTTCCAAAATACTACTTTTATGGACCTTTCAGGTATCTCAGACATACAGCTTTTTCTTGCAAAGGACTAGACAGACAGGCTTTGCCTAAAACCTTGGAACAAACCTTCATTTATGAGCTAAGGGAATCATTTTTATCCCACTACACGAATTCAGTGGGCTGCCACAGGCCAGTCATCATCTGTTATTGTTACCCTGCAACTCTTGTGCTATTAATTTTTCTTTTTAATGAACTGTCCAGTCTAGTTTAGCTATGGGAACGATGATGGAGCTGCAGTATAAATGGTTTATGTCATGCCTTTGTCAAAAACCTTTTCCCTACAGCACTAGAATATAATTGAAAAGCCATTTCAAAATAAAATAGCTGAATGGTTGCAAATGCAGGTTGTCAAGAATCAAGTGGGAAAATCCTATTTCAGAAATGCATTCTATTATATTTTACCAATCCCTGATCTGTGTGATTTACAAATTAGTAAAACTGAAAAAATCACTAGGTTTGTAAGGGCCGTTAGTGTGTATTTCTGAAAGATTTCTGAATATATTTTAAAGAAGTTGTTCTTTAACTATGACTAACAAGGCAGTAATTGGTCTTGGTAAATGTCTCAAGTGAATTAAATGTACATGCTGTACAGTAGTACATATCTACTGTAGTGTTCTTTCTAATATGCAGCAAAGCTCCATGCTTGAGGCAGCAAATTAGTTTCTAGGAGCAATTCAAGGTATAGTTTATTATCTATGAAGCCCTAAATTGCTGAGGACATGGCAGACTCTGAGAAATAATCCCTCTCTATGCCCTATCACAACAGTTATGATTGGATGGGACATATTTCTGCTGAGAGTCCCTAGGACTGAGCTTTTGGGGACTAAGGGCAATCCTGGTGACAAGTAGGGGCTGCTCTATGATTTAGAAATCACTTCCAGCAGTCTCTTAGATCACGACTTCCTCCCTTTAGGACATGGTGCAAGATACATAGCTTTCATTTCATTTTTCTTTGATCATATTTTTCTAGTTCATGGATGGCTTGGAGCAGTATTTCTTTATTATCTAGTCTTGGGTAATATTAAGAGTATCAGTATATCATGCATGTGTTTCACTATATAATGACATCATTTATTTCTTTGAAACTATCCGTTGCGGAAATCTGAAAGGGACCATTATGGAGACATGAGTTTGCCAATAGTTAAGGCTGAAGCTAGCTTTTTCCAGTAAGCTATGTAATGAAATAAGTAGGCTTGATTGAAAATTTTCCATAGAAATATTTTTGACAGAAAATTTGACTTCTGTTTAAACAAGGGGTTTTGGTTCTTTTTTTAAATAAAAAGTGTTTGCTTTCCGTACATATTTTGATTTTTTTTTGTCAAAAAATAAAACAAATGCCCCCAAAAGAGTTTTCATTTTTCTTTTTGTCTGAAAAACAAATATTTTGACTTGGATATGCTGCTGTGCAGCCTGATGGGCAGTGTAGTTTAGCAGCCCCATATCCCCATTCTCCCTGAGGGGTCAGGCTCCTTACCTGGACTTCATCTCCTGTGATGCACTGTGGGTTCCCTCTTTGACTCAGCCACTGCAACACATCATGGTAGTCCTATGCTTGCAGTGCATAATTGGAGCTGATGTCCAGTCAGGAATCCCAGCCCAGAAGAGAATGGGAACATGACACATGCAAAACTATAACTCACAGAAGACACTGTGGCTTCTCAGGCAGCTGTAGAGATCAGTTTTGAAATTACTTGAAACAAAAATTTAGTTTCTGGTCAACCTGGCCTGAAAATTAAATATTTTGATTTAATTTTTTCAACAGAAAATCTAAAAACGTGTGTGTGTGTGGAGGGGGGGGGGGAAGAATCAACATTTCACTATGGAAAATATCAATTTAACAGAAATAACATTCACAGAAAAATCTCACCCAGCTCTAATAGGAGTTAACATGATTGTGAGAAACAGTGTAATGTGATCATATTTTCTTCTCACCATGTTTTTTGTGGTTTGGCTACACATAGAAAAAATATGCTACTCATATTTTCTTTCGTAATGCTTTGAACAAGATGAATAAATTGTTCCTCATCCCTTTTAGCTGTATTTCCAAAGATGTTACCTTAGCCCAAGCAACGCCTGGTGTCAGTGTTTGCACATTTAGACCCCAACTTGTCAAACTGTGCATACACACCAGAATTGGCATAAACTATTTTATACTTTTGAAACTCTGGCCAATAGGCCTTGCTCCAGCAAGGTTTTTACATATGTGTTGAACTACCGGGGGGGGCATGATTCAGCATTCATATCGCACTCGCAGTCAGTAATGAGCCCAGCGGATGAAATTTGGTGATGAATGCTGATCACATGCCACCTGAGGCATGTTTTGCATACGCTAAGAAGCATGAGAGCAGTTCCAGTGAAGTCAACTGAATTATTTGCATGACTAAAGTTACTAATCTCCTTCAGTGTTTTGTTGGATCATACCTTAATATACAACTGAAGTCACCTAATTCTGCCTAAATGACAAGTGTTTGTGTATGTAATTGAGATTTTTCTTTATATACTGAATATAGAAGACTACATCTGGAAGGTGTGTGTCCAAATATGTGCTGGACACATATTAATGGATATATCTTTGCCTTTGTGTTACAGGGTTCTGTAGACTCTTACTTAAATGATCCAAACATGGCAGCCCAGAATATTGAATTAGACTCCCTTAACGTGACTGTGGAAAGGCTGTTTTAACTGACTGATGAGAATTCACAAACAAAGGTTTATGAAAACTATGTAAATGACTGTTACATTAAAAAACAGAAGTGTAAACATGGGCTGTTCTTGTGTGTAATGTGAAGCAGATTGTGGGAGGCACAGTGCATTATGTATGGATATATTAGGCCACATTCAAATTTGCTAACACTTATGAGCAGGAGAACATTTTAAATATCTGAAATCTGGCCTTTTTTCCCTGTGGTATTTCTACAAAAAAAAGATGTGAAACTATTTCCTGCCAATATCATATATTTGGGACCCTCTGTTTTTTTCCTGTCACAGTCTATGGTTTACAATACATATGAGTACTAAAAGATGTATATGTGACCTGCCTGCTTTATATTATAACAGTGAATTCATAAATATAGTGGGGGTACTGAATTTTTTTCTATCAGTTTGAGAGATACTATTGGTTTTACCAATATTCTCCATTTGGGGCATGAAAGAATCCCAGTGAATTCAGTGAGCACACGTTAGGGCCTTTAATTTCAGGAAATGATTCTCAAACTAATTTAATCTTCCCTTCAAAAGGAAAGGAACATTTCAAGTGTGTCCACTGCCCTCTCCCCTTGAAATGTGAGTGCATAATTCCAATCAATGACATGCAAAAATGAACGGGAAAATCTATAGCCAATAGACCAAACCCTAGCGACACCAATGGCAACTAGTCAGGACTCTGGAAGATGCATCTAAATTACACACAGATCTACATAACCACAAGATACGTGCATAGCTATAACGAAGGTGGCACAGAAGAGCCTCCAGTTTCTCAATACATGCAGAGGAGTCCACTATACTGGAAAAATACTCCAGTGTCACGTATGATGGCTTTAGGGCAGCTTTCTGATGGAAAACTGACAAAAAGCTGCCCTAAGAAATCAGAGAATTTTGTACAAGATATAGACATATAGTAGAATCCCATTTATCCGACCCTCCATTATCTGACTCTGTGTATTAACTGAACAACCAGTGTACATAGGTCCAAAAGCAGGTGATCTCTCCTGTGGCCACTAGACAGCGCTGCAACCTCACACTTTCCCATTCTCCGGACTATCTGAATTTTTGATTATCCAATCTGTCCCCGGTCCCAATTAGATTGGATAAGTGGGATTCCATAGTATATAAAATGATGGCATAAACATAATGAGACCCCCTACCTCACAATGGAGTTGTGAAGATTAATTAGTTAATTTTTGTGTAACCCCGTTGGGGTTTAGAGAGCATGGCCCCTTTAAATCTTTTTCCTAAGGAGTGGGGGAGCAGTGAGAGAAAGGAGGGAAACTCCAGGGGGGTGGCTCTGGAGCTCCAGAGAGAGAAGGGCTGCAGCAAGCAGGCCCTTGCAAAATGAAGCAGCAGAGAACCTGCCTGAAGCTTGGGAAGGACGGGGTGGCCGATTGGGGCACCCCAGGACAGGCGCCAGGAGGAGCACTGTGCCAGGGAGGAATAGCCAGAGAAGGACAGGCCAAAGCTAGACCCAGTGTTGGTATCACTGCGGCCCAGAGCTGCATGGGACTGTGAGTACTGGGGCTTGTAACTCTGCATTGGGAATAAGGAGGGAGGCTGCTAGCTAGTTAAGGACAGAGGTGGTTGCTCTGTGTGGCTTTGCAGAGAGCAGCAGAAGAGGGCACGAGAAGGGTTTGTTGGGGAAAGTTTACTGGCGCCAAAGACGACCAGGAGCACCCAAGACTCAGCACTGGACTGGAACTTTGCTCAGGACTCCTGAGCTCTGTGTGCAGACACATTGCTCGGTGTCTGCCCTTTCAGACTGTGCTACCACTGGGCCTGTGGGGCCTTGGTTTGGCTGCAACCCTGTTTTACTGCTCCCCCTATATTTCCGCTTGTTTTGTCCTCCCATCCCTCTGTAAATAAATATTTCCCTTTCTTATATCCATTGTACTTTTCCAGTGGGTGTGTGGGTTCACTCTGGGAGGGTTGGAACAGGTGCCCCTAGGGTGGAAAGAATTTTTCCTGCTGCATTCCTGCGAGTGCCTTCTCTTGGCCAGAGCTGCCTGTAGAGCAGACTCCATCTTGGCCATGAGGGCGCTAAATTTGTATGGTGTTTGGGGTATGCTGCTCCCTGGGCAGCTCTTACCACTGCCTGGCTCCAGCTTCTGGTCTGCCCAGGGGGAAGAGGAGGAGCAGGGGACAGGGCTACGGAGGGGGCAGGCTTCTACATGTGTCCCGATTTTGCATTTTTAGAAGGTGGTCACCCTAGATGGTTTGCAGAGCAGAAGAGGAAAGACAGTCCTCAGACAGTGTGGGCCAGGTCTGTATTATGTGAATACACTGATTATAGCTCCAATTTGCTGCTTTGTTTCAATAATCATAACTGTACATGCATATTTTACCTTGGTTACTGTTGATGATTTAGATACTGAAACAGGAAATCTGCATTTCTGAATAGACGCAACAGGAGCAAAATTATTTAAGAAAAAAATCCTCCAAAATGAAACAGAGAATTTAAGAACCATCAGGACACACAGGTTTACATGACAATCAACAAAAGCTGTATGTGTTCATTCTCTTTACATCTCCCTTTACCGAGAGACAATTCAAATGCCTTACAGTGGACATCCTAAAATCACTATGCAGGAAGTTTTTCAGAAATGATTACATCTCTAACTTCCCCTAACTCTGAAATGGAAAAGCACCTAGAGAAACCAATGGGGCTGCTTTCAGTGTAAGATGCTGCTTAACCTGAGTTAATTTAGATTTGAGCCCCACATTAGTAGTTCTATGTTTCTTCTTTACTTTTCCCAAGCACATGTGGTGGTCGTTTTGTCCCCATCCAAGAATGTCATTAAAATAAAATCTGCTTGTGAGTGTAGCACTGAGCCAAGAATGAAAAGAGCAGGAGTAGGCCTGGACTAGTCTAAGAAGCCAGAAATGAGAGGGGGTGCCAAGTTGAAAAGAAAGCAGATTAGGCTTTATTCAGAATCTTAGTAATGTGAACACTAAAGTTCAGTAACTGGCATAGATGTGCATAGAGAGCCCAAGCTCCCTTCCCATTAAATCAGTTGCCTAACTCCCACTGACGAGAAGGGGAGCAGATTCAGGGCCGTAATTAAGACAAGGTGGGGTTTTTTGTTTATTCAATGGTGTTTTTGCATGCATGCAAATCATGCAGCCCTTACTCAGGCTAAACTGTAACTTTACTGGGAGTTTTGCCTGACCAAGAACTGGGTCTGGATGGCAACATTTGGCAATTGAGTTTTAATGAACAACAAAATAAGAAGCACTGTTAGACACAAATATATAGAACAGCTTCTTCCTAGTTTGAAGATTGTCATAAATATAAAGGGAAGGGTAACCACCTTTCTGTATACAGTGCTATAAAATCCCTCCTGGCCAGAGGCAAAGTCCTTTTATCTGTAAAGAGTTAAGAAGCTCAGGTAACCTGGCTGGCACCTGACCCAAAATGACCAATGAGGGGACAAGATACTTTCAAATCTGGAGGGGGGCTGGGGGGGAAGGCTTTTGTCTGTCTGTGTGATACCTTTGCCAGGAACAGATCAAGGATGCAAGCCCTCCAACTCCTGTAAAGTTAGTAAGTAATCTAGCTAGAAAATGCATTAGGTTTTCTTTGTTTTGGCTTGTGAAATTCGCTGTGCTGTAGGAAATATGTATTCCTGTTTTGGGGTCTTTTTGCAACTTAAGGTTTTGCCTAGAGGGATTGTCTATGTTTTGAATCTGACTGCCTGTAAGATTATCTTCCATTCTGATCTTACAGAGTTGTTCTCTTATCTTTTTTTGTTCTTCTAATAAAGTTGTTTTTAAGAATCTGATTGGGTTTTTTGGGTCTTAAAAATCCAAGGCTGGTTTGTGCTCATCTTGTTTATTCTCAAGCCTCCCCAGGAACTGGGGTCTAAGGGCTTGGGGGGATATTTTGGGGGAAGATGTCTCCAAGTGGTCTCTTCCCTGATTCTTTGTTAAATCACTTGGTGGTGGCAGCATACCAGGTTTTAACCTAAGCTGGTGGAAATAAGCTTAGGGGCTTTCATGCGGGTCCCCACATCTGTACCCTAGAGTTCAGAGTGGGGAAGGAACCCTGACAAAGGTGTAGAGGCCTATAGATTTCCTCAAGGAAATTCAGTGTAGTGGGGTCAGTTTAACGGTTGAAACCATTCTATTACAACTTGATACTAATTGCTGCAGTCTACCTTAACGACTCAGTGAATGTTGGACATGCACATCCATGTAGCTGTTCATAGGGATGTTGTAGTATTTTGCCCATTTGGCTGCCAGAAATGAGATCATCATCATTCAAGGACATTTCCACAGAAATGAAGCATCTGTCAAGCAGGACTTTAGTGTACTGAATATAAAAAGATGTAAATGAATCAGATAGCTACAGAGCTTTAATGTCACAGTCTTGTAGACTCTTTTAAAAACATCACAATTCAAAAAGGATTTCACATCTGATACTGCTATAAATGACGCTACTATCTATATTATTTATTACAGATTTTATCGTTGATTTAAAAAAATATATGGATACTTCTGTCTAAGAATTCTCACCTCTGAGGAATCTCTTGTTTCATTGGTAGATCAGAAAAGCACAGAATGTCAGAGGTTAAAGGCTGATAATAGAATTATGGAGGAAGAATAATAGAACCATTTTTTGGAGTCTGAGGTTTACCCCTATCACCCTGTCTCCACATTTTCAGCAGCATTTTTCAGCTAAGCCTCACAGTGAACAACAAAACCTTTTGCAGCACAAGTATGAATGGCTGTTTCAAGATTAGTGACATTACATGAAATGGTACAGGTGAAAAATAAATACAAAAGCTGCTCATCCATGCAGCCTTAGAAAAACAGCAACACAGAGCCCATTTTTGGATTAATGTAATATGGTTACTCTCATTGTTTTGGAAAATTTCTGACTATAGCTTACCATCCCCTCAACCCTTTCAGTGCTAAATTCCTTTTTGTGCGTCCTTAAGAAGAGTTATGATGTTATAAATGTAAATGAGCATGATATGAATAGTGCAGCTTGTCAAATAGTGCATTACAGGATAGTCACAGCAAGATGCTCAATGTCCTAAGGCACCAGCTCTCCGAGTGGCACTGAAGACCGGTGGACCCACACTATGAAAACTCTGAGAAAATCTGGCAACAAATTGGCTTAAACAAGAGGTTACTAATTGTTGACATGCCACAGTGTATATATGGAGCAACAAAAAGAGAGCAACATATACCTAAGTTGTCAATTATAAGTCATGAAGTCAGATATCTTACCTTCACCCACTGGAAACTTGCTGCCAATTTATGTAACATATTCCGCCCATTTGAACACTTAATGAGTCTGTGTTGACAACGAAGATTTAAATTTTGTGCTGCCACTTATCCGATATCTCAGCTCTTGCTGCAAAGAATGAAAAGTTCATTTGAAATCAAAAGTAACTTTACAGTCACAATAACAAGGGAAAAACAAACAAGCAAACAAAAAACACTAACTTTTAAGTTACCCCAACAGCCCAATGGGATTTTGGAGACAGAAGAATATCTATAGGCCGGGGATAGAATTTACAAGTAACTTTTACCCATATAGACCTATTATTGGAAGAATGTTCCCATAATTAAAGTGCTGGAGGCCATGCCAATATCCCTTCACATCTTTCTCTCTACCTCCTAGACAAATAGAATCTCATGAAAGAAAATATGCTCTGGGAACATTCTCCAGAGCAAGAGACACTTGTAAGGGAAAAAAACAACCACCCAGCTATAGTCACATGTCAGGTATCATCAGCCAACAAGACGTGCTTCCAGCATTTCTAAGTGCTGTAAGACATATTACAAATCAGATAGTTTAGTATCATGACAGAATAAGGAAAAGAGGAAACTGCCTCTAGAGTAGTGGAACTATATGCCCATGATAAAAGTTACAGTTGTATTGGGAATTTGAAAATTGGCAGGGGGTTGCTCTTCTGTTGGGCAGGTTTACAGAGCACATCTTTCCTTGGGTTTGTGGTCATGGGAGGTTCCTTCATACAACAAGAAAATTAACTTTATTTTCATGGCTATAAACCACATTATTTTATAATGTGAACACTGCAAAACGTGTATTTTGTTACTACTAAATTTCCAAGCCTACATGTTGTCTTCTTGATGCTGCTATATACTTAGGGTTGGCAGAATTCAACATTTTAAAATAAATCTGACAGATAATTTTGATGTTTATTTTTAAGCATTTTTTCTATTTTTATTTATTTAAATTTTCACAGTTGCAGGAAATTATGGGAGGGTCAGACCTTAATTATGTAATGACAGCAGAAATTGAGATTCAAAATGTTTTATAACTTAAAACACAAATTGTGAACATCGCATGTCAAAATATATAAAGTAAATATCCTTAAATAAATCTAAGTTCTCAAGCTGCATTCTTCCTTCTTTGTCTGTCTTTATATTCTGATTATTATTGAAGGAAATACTTTTTCTCTGGTTTATGTGTTTGTGCTTTGAAATTGACGTTTACCAACATTTACCAATAAAAAATAATTCTTTCAACAAATTGGAATGCTGTCTTTTTATCCAGCCAGCACCTACAGTCCGATTCAGCAGTATTCTGGACATTTATGGCTGTGTGCATACACCTGTTGACTGATATCTACAGTATGCTACTTACCATCTGCCTGGAGCAGGAGAGAATAGGAGAGATACCTTCCTCAAGTTTTCAATAAAATAGCATAAAATTCTCAACCTGTTTTGAATTTTTAAAAAATATCTTGTTTACCTCTTTCAGTAAAATCTACATTAAAAGTATCAAAGCCTCATGATAGCACTTTACAATTATTAAATATTAAACTAGGACTAAAGTAGGGCTCCATCCTGCAAAGGGATCCAACCAGGGCTTCCTTACACCCATGCAGAATCCCACCGAAGTCAGTGGGACTCCACACGCGTATCTATGTCCAACCACACAGACAGGTTGGTTGCATCATCATGTTCCTATTACGCATCATCATCATCATGTTCCTGTTACCCACATTACAGAGAATGAGCACATGATAATTACTCCATTAGCCAGTGACAATTACTAAGAGATGATCAAAGGGTGCTGCATCTTATATTCTCAGAGCTTCTGTTATGCAGTTGATAATAATTATTAAGTATTTCAGTGTGAGATAATAACTGTTATACCAGTGCAAGCAGGCTGTAATCAATGAGATAGCACAGATATAAGGGGAGTAGAATGACCCTGTGTGTCCCCAACAAGCTGAATTACTCAGAAGAAAACTAAATTCCCATTTCTACAAGAATACAATTTTCTGCTTCTCTTGTTCAAACCTTTTCTTTCCTTATCTTTACAGACTTTGGTTTGCTAAACATTTAAATAATAAAATAAGTGTAATATAATTGTGAGCCATTAATAGATGTTTCTCTTTTTTGTAAAGCAATTTAAATATTTTGTGTAGAGGACTCAGCATTAAAACTAAATGAAATGAATTGCTCACATGCTGTTTTTTCCAGTGAATATTTTATATTTGTGGTGAAATTAATACATTGGTTAAAATGCATTTTACCCTAGGATTATGAGCACTGCTGAGGAAGATGGCCTCTGTGCTCTCCAGACCTGGCGGGCTAAATGCTGGGCCAGTCTCCTGGCATACCTCAAAGAAGCCTAAATGTTGCTCTAAATTGCACTAGTTGCTAATGGCCCAAGGTGGTGATTGGGCAGTCAGGGATCCAGGGAGTTTAGCCTTCTGTGCCAGCAGTATGGAAGCAGATGGGGGGGAGGGGGAGAAGGCAGCAGGGTCCCTCTGTAATGAAGTAAGTCTTTGTGCCTCGCTATTCTGGCTTTAAGTCCAGAATATGCAGCAAAGCCCAGACACACCATATCCCAGGTTCTGGGCAATTGTATTCCATCCATAGAGTAGCCAGACTGTATTCACGACTGGTAAGAGTTTTGCCAATATTGTGCTTGAATGAGTGTTTCAAGTATAGTGCATGTACATGGGGATTCCTTTGGATTATTAAAGGAACCCATGCAAGTCTGCCAAGGGCCCAGCTCTGCAAGGTGTTGAACACTTCCCAGGATTTGCAGAGACCCCTTAACTCTGAGTGGTCAACAGCTCATAGTATCAGGCCCTAAGCATGCTATACTTTTCAAAAGATATGTGGCCTCATAGAGCTAACTTCTACCAATGGATAAAAGAATGTAGCTATTCGGATTCATGGCTAGGTGGTGACAGGAGACTATACTGAGGCTCATGCTTCTGATGTGCACCAGATACTTTAACAGCCGTTAGGCTGCTACCAATGAACACTCCTAGGAAGTCAGACTAGATTGCACTCTATCTTCTTTATCCAAATACCCAAAAATTAAATGAAAACTTTTAGGAAATTATTATAAAATACTCTATAATGTGTGTTGATATGATTACAAACATGTTTCTAAATATCAGAGCTGGGTAAATATGCAAAAACACTATGAATATTCATTTGGATTTTAAAATAAATTTGCTTTTAAATCTCCTTTTGTATGTGCTTTCCGACCACAGTAGAGCAATCAAATTTTACTGGCAAAAAAATGTTCACAGACTGAGAGCTAATTTAAGTTGCATCCACGTGTTCATGGATAACAAATTTTGTACTTGCATAAATATTCACACCAGAAATGCTTCTCACTAATCCCATCAGAGAACAGAAATAAAAACATGCAACTCATCTGGCCAACACAACTTTGGTAACCAACTCAACTTACAATTTCAGATATTTATGATCAATCTATAGATTTAAAAATTGGAAAACATGTTCACCAACTAAATTCAAATTATGAATAAGTCCTAGGAAAGCGCAATCTGCTCATGGATATGTTGCAAACAGAATAAGTTAAATTAATTAATTATTGTGAAATATTCAATAAAGCTCTAAATAATTATATGATAGAAAACAAATGTAAGCTATGGATGATGATATATAGTGAGCAATCATTCAATAACTAATATGCTAAAAGCTTGATTCATGAAAATACATTATGTAGACAAGCTTTGTATGTAGTTTACTGTGAAGTACATATCACACTCTTTAAATACATGTTTTTTTTTCAAATAAACTTGTTGTCTTTGCATTTGTGTTTGAAATTACACAAAAATGAAGCACAGAAAAGGAATAACATTGGAAAGGGACTAAATTATGCCATTTTGATAATTTGCTTATATGGCTCAAAATGTGCATGACTCCCTTTACAGGACCAAAGTAGTGCCCAGGTAAGGTTATCTTATTTTTGGAAGACCTGTATCCTTGGAATTGGAAGTGTATGGGTTTCAATCTCGGCACATACTGTTACACACCTGCATGTCATCAATTTTTAAAACCTCGTTTTAACTTTATGTGGGGTGAATAGAGTTGGGATTCAAAACCCTCATGCTTATTCCCAGTTCCCAGCTCTAGCCACTGTACAGTGAAATTTCCTTATGTACATAAACGCAAAACAATGGACCCCTCCTATATAGACGATAGTTTAACTGTCAAACAAGAGCTCCATTAGCAGTAACACAGCATTTATGCAGGGTACATGGGTTTCAAATCAATATTTCTTACTAATACTGATCATTCTGTGTAGCAAATAGCAAAAAAATCTGCATTTTCACCTCAGGGAAGGAATGAGAAATGCCATGATCAATGTTTTTAATGAAAAACATGATGGAAAGCTACTGTAGAGTTCCCATCTAGTACATCAGCACAGAGCATAGTTTAGTTTAGTAATCTTTATATGTATGCAACAGGCATTACCTATATATCCTTATATATTTGTATTTGTTATTTTTTCCATTGTAAACATTTTTGCTACATTGTTTCCCAACAGAATATTCAATATCTGCAGTTTACAGGAAAAACCCCAAACAAACAAAAACAACAACAACCACAACCCCAAAAAAGTAAAGAAAAAGCCCTACTAATGCACTGAAAAAAACCTGCTGTATTTACAGAATATTGTGTTCAAAGTCCAATTATAATTACAAGAAAACTCCAATAAACAACCAATAAACAGTTCTTGTGCTTCAAATGGATTTGACATAGTGGCACTTTAAATAAAACTCCTAACAAGATTATTTTATTTTTTGTAAAGTAAGCCATGTCTTAACAGTTGGGTTATACAAATTGACAACCCTAGAAATTTTGAAAGTGTTGCTGGTCAGATGCAAAAATCCATTGTCACTACGGTAATTACTTCACAATGCCTGATGTTAAATGGACAGTCCTGTGGCCCAAGAAGCAGCTGAATCCTGCATTGTCCTTGCATGATAAAAAGATTAGAGAGTCTGAAAAGCAGAGGAACGGAATCTCACAGCTTCTTAGACTTTTCACTGAAAGGGCCATTGTAACATCATCATAAATCCTGGGTTCCCTAGGCACTTGACAACTAAAGCAGTGGACAATAGAATTCTTGTGTTGAACAAAACACTCCTTGTCTGCCAAAGGGTTTATCTGCTTCATTTACAAATGTCTTTCATTGTACCAAAATAATTCCCTATTAGAAACACTATTAGGAGCAGAACTAAATAAATATTCACAGCTTTGGTATGTTTTCAGAAATGAATAAACCAATACAATCAAGTAGCATGCAAAATATGAGTCTTTAAAAAAAAACCCTCCTTTGCTCTGTTCTGTGAGTCCCTCTCCCCCTTACTGTAGCTATGTATCCATTCATGCACCCTATCTATCTTTTGCTACAAGGAAAATGCCTATCATATACCACATGTACTAACAGAAGAGAAAAATATTGGTGAACTGGAAGGATTTCAAAGGAGAGCAGCAACTGTAATCAAGGCGCTAGACGGACTGACTTCCACAGAAGGATTCTGAAAGCTAGGTACTTACAGCTTTGCTAAGAGATGATACCTACAGCTTGGCAATTAATGAAATAATAAGAGTATGTAAATATCTGAGGGTTTATAAGACAGACAGAGAAAAATATTTATGATGTTAAAAGGGGGCAAGGATTAAATTAAGAAAGGGAAAATATAGAGTAAATATCAGAAAAAAACGTCGTGGTACTGATGGATACCAATCTGTGACCAAGTCTCCCAAATGAAACAGAGCTAACAAGTTTCTTACTATATTTAAAATTAATCTGGTCAAAATATTGGAATATTTAGAGTAGAAATGAGTAAGTAAATAAACAAAATAAATTATACAAAAATATGCATTTGCATTTTTTTAAAAAATGCTTCTGCCATAGTTGCACCTCTTTTGTGTTTGGTATCTGCAAATATTTAATTAATGAAGTTTTACTAGCAAAATGCTCAAGGAAAGAGAATTTCTAATATGCACAAATGATTCATGATGAAAAAGTTTCAAAAAATATTGATCACATAAAATCAGTTAGTGAATGCATTCAAGGAAATCACAATAGTCCATGAGAGTAAATTCAAAAGCAAAAGAGGTTAACATTTCCTAAACAAATTATTTGTCCAGATATTCTGTCTAGTTGCTATTAGTTTATAAAAATACAACAACTATTTCCAGATGCTCACCCAGAATGTTAAAGATAGCATGTTTAAAAAAGTAACCAAAATAAAGTACTTGGCTTCCACACACTGATCAGCGTAAGTACGATTTTAAAATGTCTTAGATGGTTTAACAGAATACCTTATAAATTCTGAACATAAAATGATTTAAGCTCGCAGCCGCTATAGAAAGGACTTAAGACTGGGAGATGGAATATCTGTGTGTCTGTGTGTGTAATTTATTTGATGTAGAATGCCTGTACACAAATGCAATATGGGAATCTCTGAAGGTAATATATATCTACACTATAATAGTAGAAAAAACTGAAACACACATCCTTAACCTCAAAGTCACTTCTAAAACTGAGCAAAAATATGCCATGCAACATTTCACCTATAAAAAATATACATGATGAGCAAAAGCATACTGTAGCTCTGATTTGTGGGGCATCTGTTACTGGCTGCTGAAATACACTAAATCTAAATCCAGATTTTAATGAACATCTTAGATAGTACAATGTAAAAATAAAGAAAAAGGAATTGTATACACAGGTCAGAAATGTATATCATACAAATCACTTCATCTATAAAATGATGAAGTTAATCTTAACATCAGGTAAGAGAAGTGCAACATAAGACAGAAAAATAAATATGGTAAAGTACCTACTCTGGTTTTTATGCCACAAACTATGTAAAATTATCTGGAGCAAGAAAGCCGAGCAGATCAAGTAACAAAACTCTTCTCTAAAAATAACAGGCTTTTCAAGAAGTAACCAGATATCATTAGGAAATCAAAGATCAAACAGATTGTTAAATAAATGAAAAATAAAGTATTTGCAGAATTTCATGTGCATTCATTCCACAATATAATACACACAAATATTGCAATTAACACAACTGTGTGCAAAATTTTGGTGCATGTATGTGACAGGTATGTGCCTATCTAATTCTGAAAATCCAGGATTCATTATAAAAATAAATAAGATAAAATTAAATGCCCAGAGTATAACAACTAGTTCATATTTACTATATGAATACGAATGAGCCAATTATATAGAAATACAAAATTAATAACAAGGTGGCTCAGTGGGTTAATGAACAAGTGGAAATATATTGGGTGGTTTCAACCTAGTCCCTGGCACACACTGGACATCACAAACCCACAGCACAATTTGACTGATGGCAGTCTCTGCCTCTGAGCCACCTATGACTGAAACAAAAAGGGTGCTTCTGGCCAAAACAGAGGTGGCTTAATATAATCATCCATAGCATCTGACCACACTGTCCCCAGTATTATCAAGTGACAATAGCCCACCACTTTTATGGGTATTAAAGGCCTAATCCTGTAATGTGCTAAGTACTTGGTGTGTGTTCAGTGAGAACTGAGGGTGCATAGCATCTCCCAAGAGATGCTCCTCACAAGGGGAAATATATTCTTTAAAATCAGAATAATATACAAGAAAGGACAAAATCTAAGAAAGACAACCAGGTAATCATCCCATCCCTGCCTTGAAGATAACTGTTTCTACATGATCCCACACATTTATGCGATGCAATGCCTAATATTCTGATGAAATAGAGAAAACATTACATGTGAGGACAGAATGCAGACAGCAGCATAAATCATACCCACAAATGCAAAGCACTTAACAAAACAAATAATTGGGCAAACACTGAACAAAAGAGGAATAAATATCACAAAGGAAAAGAAAATAATTATATGACACTTAAAGGAAGATTTCTGTATATGTATCCTCTCCTCCTATCCAGCCTAATAAAACAACTACATCACCAGAAGAATGACAATTAACAATACAGCATAAATATAAAATAGTTCCTAGAAGTGGAGACTTTGTTTATTCTCCAACAGCTTAAATGGGAGTTGTAAAGAGATAGATCAACACCAAGAAAGAGTAAAAGCTCCACATGTGGTTTTGTTTTTTTGCATCGAGAAATAATTTTTGCTCCAAATCCCAGCTGTATACAAATTCATTACTGTTCTTTTTTACAAGGGATGACAGAGCCAAAGGAATATAACACCAAAGCAAAAATACAGGCAACCCCAAGTTGTATAAATCAGGTACACGCACATTAATTAACTTGTAATTACAACTACAGAGGGCCTAGGAACAACCAGCCCTGGATTGGGAGTTCAGGACCATGGCCAGGAGGGTCAGCTGGGGCTACTGTCCTGGGACTAGGCTTAAGGGGCATCCAGGCCCATCATGATCTATGGTTTTGTGCACATGTGCACAGTAGAATCAGAACAGCTGTAGCAGGACTACTCAATACTTCCTTCAGCTGCTGAAGGAAGAGAGCAAGGGGACAGCACTGAGGTACACAAAGCTCTTCTCCCACCATGTGATAGCTGAGTGGAGCTCCTGGCCACCACAGAAAGAGGAAGGGGGCCAGAACATAGGGCAAGGGAACACAAACAAGAGAGGGAGGGGAACAAACAAACAAACAAGGGGGGGGGGGAATTGAAAGCAGAAGATTAAAAAAAAGAGAGAGCGAATCGGGAGGGGGAGACCAGAGGACAATGAGAAAAGCAGCCATAATCTGGCTGCTTTAATTCATGGTATATGGAAAACTGGTTAATATCAATGAAAATTAAGTTAAGTGAACAATGAATGAGAAAAATGCATGATTGAAATTACAAACTGGATAGTGAAATAGGTACATTTTCATACAGGGATATAGTAGACCATGATTGGTTTTTACAATACCAATACTCAATATGTACTGAAGGCCAAATCCTCTGCACAGTTCAAAGTAAATGGGATTAAGCCAGGGTAGTTCCACAGGGGCCAGCAGGAGACAAAATAGCTGCACAACAAAAGAATCCTCCTCAGATTTTACCACAGTGGTGTAGAGATTGTGCCCCCTGCACCAGCTCTTCACAACTTTCCCATTGCAAAAGGACTTAATCTGTTCCCCTTTCTTTTCGGTCATGTGGGCCCATGGGCAGGCTATGGGCCTTTGAGAATGAAGTCTATGTTAAATAAACCTGTGCTGCTCCAGCCTAATCCTGTTCAGGTATCAAGAATGAAAGTAGATTCAGAGGTTTCAGGCTCTGTCATATTAAATATCATAGATCAAATTTGTTTCCATAAATCCAACCTCTCTGAGTTTTTTTCTAAAAACTAACTTTTTGTAGGGGCAAACCACTATATGTATAAAAAGAACTTACGAGCCTACTCTGGAAAATGTGGATATAGCAGGCGTAATTCTCTGCATTCTGAAAGATTTTAAGTGTGTGCACTAAAACACAGCTTTTCTATATGGAATTTTCTATTAGACTAACTGAAAAAAAGTCCTCAGATCACCAGGGGCAAAACTCTCTTGTATATTTTTCCATCACATATATAAAATTGATATAAAATATACAAAACACACACAAGTGATTATCATCATTGCACAAAACACACAATGGTATTCTCAACCCACGGAACCCTTTCCCTTCTGAGTCATATTTAACCCAGGTTCTCCAACGGGAGAAGCCATACGCTACCAGGATGAGATCCTAATCCCACTGCAGTCATACTGTAGTTTTGCTGTTGACTTCAATGGAGCCAGGATTTCATGCTCAGTTTCCATAAAACGTTTTCCTAAACAGTCAGAGCTTCTGATACATCCCCCGAAAAAATCAAACATTTACCTAAAGAATATATTTTAGCATCAAATTTCAGCACTGTTACTTATTTTGTTTCTTCACTCTTCTAATCTCTGTCCTTTCTTCCTTTCCTTCCACTGTATATCTAAGGGCCTGATCTGCTCCAGTTGTGCTCAATGGCAGAATTCCCACTGACTTCATTGGGATTTGACCCCTATTGTATCTCTTTCCTGTTGTTTTCAGTGTCTGTTTTCTTTTCCTTTCTTCTGGCTTTCTTCTATTTCCTTTTATCAACCTCTCCTAGTGACCTGAAAATGGAACCTAAAAAAGTGAGAACCACTGAACTATGTGCTGAATGCCCCCATTAGTCAAGCTTGTAGGGGACAGCCAGCACAGACATAAACTTCAACTAATCTTTCAAAAACTAATCTTTATATAATGTCCCATAAAATCATCCTGCTGGTTCCAGGTCTGGTAGAGACACTCAAGAAAGAATAAGTCTGGGACATTCGAAATACCGGAAAGGATCTTTAGCTCAGAATTGGTCCAAGGTGCTCAAAGAGATGGAGTTCTTTTGTCTAAGGTACTTTTTCTCCAACCTTCATTCTCTTATTAATAATGAAAAGAGGAATTGTTTAAAATCATTACAGATATCTGATGTTTCTGAATTCGTATAGGCCCGATTCAACTGACTGAACATCTCTGTCATCACAGAAAGATACATGATTCATTCTGGAGCCTATTGTAAACCAAGTGACTCTTCAGAAGTTTTAAAGAATCTTTTTATAGTTTAAGTCAAACTTATTTCTGTGTTGATCATGCCCACACCATAGTATATTTGGCATTTATTTGCATGGTAATCTTATTTTTAAGCTTCTCTCTCTTCTCTTTTCCTCCATCCCAATTTATCTGTGTGTGTTCTCAACAGGGGAAAGTTGGTTCCCCAACCCAGAAGTGAGGAGGTGATGCAAAATATATAGCCTATCAATAATCTCCTTTAAAATCTATGTTTGTTATTACAAAACTGAACAAGCAGTAAGAGTATTCAATTATATAACAGTGTGCAATTTTCTCCAGAATTAATACAGCACCCGAATTTTCAGCAATGTTACAGTGGGGTGATATGATTTTCCATCTCTCATCAGTTGAAGATATTTTACCCTGGATATTTCAATATCCTTATATTTCTTATGAGAAGTTATTTCCCCAATATTTCATAATATGCCTACCTATCTAGTCTTGAGAGTTAAGGCATAAATAATAATAATCTATATTTGAGTTACACAATGTAATTAAATGCTCATAACACTGAATTTCACAGCTAAAATTAACCAAAATTGTCTACTATATTAATATTTAACATGTTTGTTGGCCAGTATGTCTCCAAGTACCACTAGACTTTAATTTTCTATGTTATAATTACTATAAGCTATGAGTAAGAGTATTATGAGATTAGTTCAAAACAATGGTGGTGAAGTAGAAATATATATAATCAAATAATAACATAGCAAGCACATGGTATATACAAGGAGCCAACTGTGCATTACACACTTAAGCCAGCTGTACATTTCACACTTAAGCAAAACTCCCGCTGAAGGTAATTGGAGTTTTGCCTAAGTAAGGAATATCATATCAATCCTAAATAAATATATTAATTTTAATAGGGATCCCTGAGACAGGACACTAACCTCAAGACGACAATGAACTTCTTATTCTGCTGAGGTAGATGATAAAAAAAAGATTTAGCATTTCAGAAACTTAAGTGAGAGAAACTGGACAGTCTGAAGTTGAGTCCTCATCTATGCTGATCTTCCAGTCGTTCCCTGCCAGGAGGACTATCCTTTAAGCCTTCTAACTGCATATCCCCAGAATGTTCTCTAAATACCCACCATACTTGGGCTACAACAAAGAAAGTCTGTTGTTAAAATGACAGCCCGGATAGGTGTGTGACTTGAAGAACAGTACCTGGGGACAAGCCTATGGCTAATAATAAGTAAAGAAAAGATCAAACTAATAAAAAGATCCCTTTTGGCAGCTGCCCAGCAAACTGTCTCCCCAATGAGAGCAGGAAAATATCTATCTGCAATAAAGCTGAAATAAAAATAGAAGTTGGATGCAATCATAGAATCATAGAATATCAGGGTTGGAAGGGACCTCAGGAGGTCATCTAGTCCAACCCCCTGCTCAAAGCAGGGCCAATCCCCAACTAAATCCATATATTAGTAATTTTTCCTCCCGTTTAAAATGTATTTGGTATACAGATGGGAGAATATTCCTGGATCTGCCTTAGAACTCCTGTATGGCCTTGGCAAATCTGTGTGTTTCCATTTTTTCATCTGTAATTTAGGGATAAAAATAATTACCTACAGTACCTCATAAAGGTGCTGTGAGGTTCAGTTAATTCACACTTCAGTTAAGACCCACCCATGATAGGACTATGTAAGTCCAAACTATTTATTAATAATTATTATTTTGTATGTGTTCTTGCTGGCCTTAGTAATGAATATTTATTCCTAAATATATCTTAGGTTTTTCCCTACTTTAAATCACATTTACATTGATAGAATGTTCACACATACTTAACATTACATTTGACTGGCAGCAAACTGTTGATAAAATAAATAAGGTTACTTCCATGCCTCCACTGTTATTTTGCAATTGAACCAGAGGTATGGGTAGTTCTACAGCTCATTATCTTGAATTGTGAAGGCCCTAAACCAAAGGAGTTTCACTAAAAAATAATTACCTAATTGGTTTCACTTGATAGTGGGTGGACATATTTACATCAACCAGTTGCTGAATTTCCATTCACTGTTCATGGTAATCATAATCATAATTACCATTTAGCCATGTTTAGTAGTTAGACAGTAAGCTTAACATACAGTTATTCTTGCTAAATTACAGTTGTATGGTTTCTAAAACCACTATTAGAAATTGAAAATGTACATATATGGAAGTTTGAGAATCTGTGAAATTATCAGTTAACATTTTTGCTATTATCAATTATATCAAATAATTTGGAGCTTGGGAAAAAGGATAATGTTGTATTTGGTGACTATGCGTTATAATAATTGACACTACATATCTCTGTGTGCATACATATAAAGTGTTGAGGGGACAAATGAAAATGCAATAATCTGAAAGACAGTAGACACTTTCTGTGTTGTAGCCCACTTTGCAGAGAACTTGGTTTAATAAAAACCAATCATCTTTCTGAGCCAGACTTCCTATACTCAATATGTCATTGGGTCTTTTTTTAAAGCGGTGTTTAATTGAGTGCACAGAAAAAAGGCCACTCCTAATGGAATGACTAACCCTCCAGAATCCTGAGAAAACCCCGATTAACTTAAGCAAGACAATAACATTTTCACTTATTAGTGGTATGAATTATCTTCTATAGAACTTTGTGATGCTTCACAGAATATCTCTGTGACATCCTGTGGTACTGTATATGTCACACGGTAGCTAAAAGATAACAAGTGACCACCATATAATGCATTTTTTCATGTACTCATGCTTGTGCATGGTATAGTATATCAGATAATAATCACAATTATATACAGTATCAGGCTGAACTGGACTGCACAGGGTGGGAAAGGGAGGAAGGAGAAAGGAGGGTGCAGGGAACCCTAAGTATATGTCCGTAGGACCAGGGCAGCATATCCTTTGGTATTTTCTTCAGCACTTGTGTAAGGGCCCAAATGACATGCACAGAAAGAATTATGGTCTGCTAGCGTGGAAACACAGTCCCTTCCGCTGCTTGTGCACAGTAAGCAGCAGCATTCCCTGGAGCTCAGTGACCTAGTCAAAATCTCCACTACCAACACCACTCTTCTTGCACCTATCATTTGCTCGGATACAGGAAAGGCATGCTGCTTTTAGTGTTACAAACTGCACTCACAGCTTAAGTACAGGTAGAGTAAAATGTGTACATTTTTATATTATCCAAAATGTGTGCGTGTGTATGTGCCCACACACACAGAGAAAGTGTTAAGGTAGCTTTTTCACCTGCACAACTTCACTGTCTTATGACTCCCCATGTAGTAAATACAAGAAATGATGCTCTGTAGACCTTAATGTGCGCAGACCAGGAATATGTTTAACAATTAAACTTAACAAAACTAATAGTTATATTCTCATGGGCCCTTTTTAAATAGGCACATGAAATGTATAGGGGAGATTTTCAGAAATGCCAAAGGGATTTAGGTGCACAAATTCAATTGAAAGCCATTGGGGCTTGTGCTCCTAAATCCTTAAATTCCATTGATTTTTTTGATGGAACCTGTGTTCCTAAAACACACAGGCACTTCTGAAAATCTCCCATAACTGCAATAAAACGTCATATTTGAATGCCATAAACTCACCCATGTGCAATGAAAATAACTCCATATGCAATTGCCAGGTATGTTTGGGCAAATGCATTTTTTCCATGTACAAAATTGATTAGTTGCATGGAAGAATGTGTAATTTCAATGAAAGGCAGTATTTAGCTGCAAAACAGCTTAGCTATGATTAACTTTTTTGTTTTTCAACAATCCAGAAATTTCTGTTGAAGTAGAAAAGCTGCACCTTACCAGTTTAGTTGGCACTGTGAAATAGTTTACACTGTCCTCCTTGCAAATAATATTTAGGACTGGGATGTCAAATCAAATGGATATGACTTGAATTTAGGTTGGGAGCAAGAGAGACATAAGGAGAAAGACTATGGGCACTGAATGGAAGCAGGAGAGTTATTTCATAACATTGTCAAGTCACAAACAGCTGCCAGTATTCTGAGACTGAAATGAGGAAGACTTTGGTGACAAACGTGGTGCACCAGTGGTGCATGTATATTGAGAGGGGAGGGGAAAGTACTTGCAAAACATATTTTTTAAATATAATTAAAACAACACTGCTCTTAGAATCATAAAACTAAAGAACCAGTTGGCAACACACTCAAATTGCTACATGAGATATGGGTACTCAGCACAGGAGAGTAAAGGGCTATCCTTCAATCCCCTTTCATGGGCCTCAGTCTGATCCATTAATAATACAGCACAATGTTTAAAATGGACTTTGTGGTCAATGGAGAATAGAATCCTTGTAGGGAAAGCCTAGGAATAACCCCACTTTAAAATATGTTTATAATACCACCCATTTATAGCAATCAAATGCTTTCCAGAAGAAAAGAATTTACACTTGATCAAGAGATAAAAGCCATCCCTGGCAGTGTGGGTTAGCTGGATGGGTAACACGGACATGAGATTGTGGTATGTAAGCAACTAGTTCTTGCAATCAGTTATAGTAGATACCTCATCTAGAGCTAATATAAGGATTCGAGAGTCAGAGTGGTTTGATTGGATTTTTGCATGAGTGAAAGCACGCTACAGAATTTTGAATCAATGCTGCCTTTAAGTAGGCCTCTCTGGGATACTAGAGAAGATTACACTAATTGAGCCTGAAGAAAATAAAGGGATGCACAGTATGAGTATCTCCAATACAGATAATAAAATGTTATATATATTTACAAAGGAAATTTGAACAAATAAATAAAACACATCTCTTTATCAGGAAGTTTCAAAAGGATACATGCAATATGCTCTTTGTATGAGCTTCCTTGTGAATTAATTAGGTGCATCTAAGTGTTGGCTGGAAGTTTAAAAACTGTTCATCATCATGTGTTGTTGATTTGTCCCAGTTACAGTATATAACATACCGTCCAACATCATAAACTTTCAACTCAGTCAGATGACAGCTAAATGAAGGTGTCTGTAAAAAACTGGAATATATTATTTTAATGACAAAAAAAGAATTGAAGAAGGATATAACAAGCAGAAAAAAATCACAGGTCCCATAGCAGAGCACTGAGGATTTGCACAATCCACAACAGAGACCTATTTTCAGTCAGACTTTAACCAAAACTTTGATTTAATAACCAAACCTTTGATTTAATAAAAAGCAAATGTTTGTGACCACATTTTAGAACTTGCAATTAATTCAGGAACAAGTATAGTACTCTATCAGAATTGTGGATACAAAGGCCATCGCTGAAAAATAGGCCATAAGTATCGAATTGCTGAATTATTATTAAACTGGGAATAGTTTTTATTAAGACTGGAATCAAGCCAAAAACCTACTAGAGACTTTACTTTAAAAACAAATCACATGTTCTAAGAGTCCCATGCCTAGATGAGTTAGTGCACATTCAATGCCAATAAATCGGTCCAAGTACAATTTTACCCTGTGACCAAGTATTGTCACAGCTAAACATGCATTTCAGTACCACAGCCAGGGATAGGTGGAGGCAGGATTCATGGGCCTGGCTATCAGTGTCATGTACTGAAAAGAAGTTGATGGATTTGCAAGGTTTAGATCCCAGGATCCCTGGGACAAGGCCAACAGCACAGAACACCAGGTTTTTCCATGGAATAGCAGGGTCTTAATGGAGACTAGGGAGACAGGAACGCAATGAGCACTTTTGCAAGGGAGGAATGGTTACAGCTTGGCCATGTAATTGGAGCCCTGTGGTTTATTAGGGGCCCTTTGCAAGGTTTGGATTCAGACCTCATTTAGGTCCTGATCCTGCAATGTATAGCATGCAAGCAGACTGCTGCACCTGTGTAGAGCCCCAGTAAAGCCAACAGGGCTCCTCACAGACACAAAAACCCACCCAGGCACTACATACTTCAGGATAAGATCCTCTCACTGCATCCATTACTGACTGCAACACAAGGATCTCACTATTATAGCACTCTCCCTGTTTTAAGGTCAGGGATTTTTCACAGGGCACGGTACAGTTACCATACCTCAAAGTGTCAGCTGTACTGAGACACAGTTATCTGTGCCTCTGACAGTGAGATGCTATTGTTATACAGAATAAGGAAAAGAACCCAGGTCTGATGACTCATAGTTGTACTCTGTATTACACAGGTGACATCAACTGTATAGTTTAAAAGAGACCAGAGTTCTGCCATATTGAACTTTCCCTTCTATATCTATGAAATATCAGGGAAGCTCCAGCTTTTATTTTCTATGCTTCATAAAAAGAAAATATTTCCAAAAGATTTTTTTCTAATATTGCATACAAAAAATATCTATTCCATCTCCTTGATTGGCTAGTTATTGTATTTTGTTATATTTCTAACTATCTATTCATCCATGTCTCTTACAACAGAAAACAAAGATGTTCTGATAGATCTCTGGGTAATTAAAGACGCTGTGCAAATACTGCCAAAAATTCTATAAGTATTCATTTTAAATTAATTATTTTTGACCATGTTCACACACTTTGTGTGTACTGTATCTCTGAATATTCTACAGAATGAGTTACTGCCAGGAATGTTTGCTGAAACAGCAAATGTTAAGTAACCATTACAGAATAGTCATAGAAAGCAGATTTTGATTTTCTAATTGCCAGTATTCATATTGGAAACCTAATTTTAGGAATTACACTTATCCAAACAGGGAGCAGAATACTACCACGTGACTTATATGGCCAATGAAAATGGCTTGAAATGCATCACATTTCTCACAAACAAGGAACAGATTTAGAGTATTATACCTCAAACAATGCACAGCAGTATTTTTATTCTCCAAATCCACTCAGGTGTGTAAAGCTACTGACATATATAAATGTTCCCAGGATAAAAATAAAAGGAGTACTTGTGGCACCTTAGAGACTAAATCTGTTAGTCTCTAAGGTGCCACAAGTACTCCTTTTCTTTTTGTGGATACAGACTAACACAGGTGCTTCTCTGAAACCTGTTCATAGGATAGTGACCTAAGAATAATTTGCAGAAATTAAATGGTGAATAGTTTTGAATGAATAAATTAGAGGACAATTTATTAGTGGACATTTTGGAAACGGAAAAAGAGATGAATTTCACAGAATTATTTGTTACAAATTAGCTACCCGATTCTAATAAATACTCCATAAATATAAAATAAAACCTATGCTAAATGGATGCCATATAAAACATGGATTCAAAATGTAATTTTTAAAAAAAGTTTGGGGAGTTTACAAATAAACTGAATATCAAACTACAGCCAATTTGATTTTAACATTCTATGTAAAGGCTTAGTCCACCTCCCACTGAAATCAATGGAACGTGACTAGGCATTGGTTCAGGCCCTAGAAGACCATCCAACACCTTTGATAAAATCAATATTTATTAATAAAATATTTTTAAACATAATCACCTACAGTACAAACCCGTTTACATGGCAATCCGCTTAATGCGTGGTAGCACCATGCCTCCCGGTGCTACCTATTTAACACGCGAGACTCGTTAAAACATGGTACATGAACTTGCTATTGTCATAAATATAAAGGGAAGGAAATCCCTTTGAAATCCCTCCTGGCCAGGGGAAAGCTCCTCTCACCTGTAAAGGGTTAAGAAGCTAAAGGTAACCTCGCTGGCACCTGACCAAAATGACCAAAGAGGAGACAAGGTATTTTCAAAAGCTGGGAGGAGGGAGAGAAACAAAGGGTCTGTGTCTGTCTGTATGCTGGGTCTTTGCCGGGGATAGACCAGGAATGGAGTCTTAGAACTTTTAGTAAGTAATCTAGCTAGGTATGTGTTAGATTATGATTTCTTTAAATGGCTGAGAAAAGAATTGTGCTGAATAGAATAACTATTTCTGTCTGTGTATCTTTTTTTGTAACTTAAGGTTTTGCCTAGAGGAGTTCTCTATGTTTTTGAATCTAATTACTCTGTAAGATATCTACCATCCTGATTTTACAGGGGGGATTTCTTTATTTCTATTTACTTCTATTTTTTATTAAAAGTCTTCTTGTAAAAAACTGAATGCTTTTTCATTGTTCTCAGATCCAAGGGTCTGGGTCTGTAGTCACCTAGGCAAATTGGTGAGGCTTTTTACCAAACCTTGTCCAGGAAGTGGGGTGCAAGGTTTTGGGAAGTATTTTGGGGGGAAGGACGCGTCCAAACAGCTCTTCCCCAGTAACCATTATTAGTTTGGTGGTGGTAGCGGCCAGTCCAAGGACAACGGGTGGAATATTTTGTACCTTGGGGAAGTTTTGACCTAAGCTGGTAAAGATAAGCTTAGGAGGTTTTTCATGCAGGTCCCCACATCTGTACCCTAGAGTTCAGAGTGGGGGAGGAACCTTGACATGGTGGCATAGTGGTGGGATTAACCTGAAATCATTTTGAGATCCAGTTGAGATTTTTTTAACTAGAAATACAGATTTTAAAAAGGAAATTTTTTTTTCCTTTGGAAAGGAAGTCCAGAAAGCAGCTGAAACTGAAAGCAGCTTGGTTTTTCTCTGCTTTGTGGCCAAGCAGAGAGAAAAGGAGATTATCTTTGTGAATTGCAGGTTTTCTTTGCCTGGAGGCAGGGTACTTAACTCCTGCAGGGAAATTCAGTCTTCCAACCCAGAGTTTTTTTTTTCTTTTCTTCCTAAAAGTAAATAGGGGGTGTGTGTTCTACCCATTTGCCTGGAGACAAAAGTGGCAGGGTTTTTTTTTAGGATTTTGATTTTTTTGTTTTACAAGGAGCACAGGTTTGAAAAGGAATTTTTTTTTCCTTTGGGTGCTGGTAAGCAGGTTTCCAAGTAGTTGGAGGTTTTTTGCTTTGATTTGGGCCCAGAGCAGAGACAAGGGAATTGTCTTTTTCTGTAGGCTGACAATCACTATCAGAGAATAGGTATTCTATTCCAGCACAGCAAAATTTTACAGCCAAGTTTTGTTTGTTTATTTCTAAACCTTGGGTGTAAAGTTAGTTAAAAACAGAGAGGTTAGAGTGACAAAATCCACGGCTCGACAAAAGCTGGAACTAGCCAGATTTCAAGCTGCGGAAAAACAAAGGGAACATGAAAGACAGATAGAACCCATGCGGCTGAAAATGGAAGCAAGGGACAAAGAAATGGAAGCAAGGGCCAAAGAACTGGAGGAGAAGGAAAAAGAGAGGAAGCATGTGGAGGAGGTGGAGAAGATAAAGGCTCAGCGGAATATCCCAACAAACCCTAGCAATCCTTCTCCAAGTACCACTTCCCATCCCAGAAAGTTCCCCACCTACAAGGCAGGTGATGATACTGAGGCCTTCTTAGAAAACTTCGAAAGGGCCTGCCTTGGGTACAACATCTCTACTGACCAATACATGGTAGAGCTGAGGCCGCAGCTCAGTGGACCCTTAGCTGAGGTGGCAGCTGAAATGCCTAAAGAACACATGAACAAGTATGAACTGTTTAAATCCAAGGCGAGAGTCAGAATGGGGATAACACCCGAGCAGTCTCGTCGGAGGTTCAGAGCCCTAAGGTGGAAACCAGACATGTCATTTACCCGACATGCCTACCACATTGTGAAACATTGGGATGCCTGGATATCAGGAGCAAGTGTTGAATCTCCAGTAAATTTGCCCTTCCTAATGCAAATGGAACAATTCTTAGAGGGTGTTCCTGAGGAAATAGAAAGATACATCCTAGATGGGAAACCCAAAACTGTAATCGAGGCAGGAGAGATTGGAGCCAGATGGGTGGAGGTGGCAGAGAAGAAGAAAACTGGTCGCAGTTGGAGCGGAGACCAGAAGGGACCACCCCAGACCACACCCTATTACCGGGGGCCGCCCAAAGCCCCACCTACCTCCCAAAGAACCCTCGAGACCCCTTATCGTCCCACCACCCCGTTCTCCAGCAACCCTCCTCGCCCCAGTGACCCGTCAGCTGGACGATGTTTTAAATGTAACGAGCTGGGGCATGTAAAGGCCAACTGCCCCAAGAACCCCAACAGATTACAGTTCATTGCACCGGAATCACACCAGAGGTCCACAGGCCCAGATACCTCCCAGATACCCTTGGAGCGGAGGGAAACTGTGAGTGTGGGCGGGAAGAAGGTCACCGCGTGGAGGGACACCGGAGCACAAGTGTCAGCTATCCATGCTTCCTTAGTGGACCCCAATTTAATCAACCCAGAGATCCAAGTGACGATTCAACCCTTCAAGTCCAACTCTTTCAATTTGCCTACAGCCAAGTTGCCTGTCCCGTACAAAGGGCTGGTCAGGAATGTGGACTTTTGCAGTCTATGATGATTATCCCATCCCCATGCTGTTGGGGGAAGACTTGGCCAAGCATGTGAAGCAGGCCAAGAGGGTGGGAACGGTCACCCGCAGCCAGGCTAAACAAGCCGTGAGGCCTAGCTCTGTTCCGGAAACTTCTATCAGGACCCGGTCAGAGGTGATGGACCTGGACCCCAGGCCAATGTCTGCAACAGCAGTAGTGGATCCAGTCCCAGAGACCCAGACGGAACCAGTCCCAGAACCGGAACCAGCCGAACAACCAACACCAGACCCCGTGTCAGCACTGAATCCAGTACTTGCAACCTCAACACCAGAGGGCCCCACCGAACCTGAACTGGCAGCAGCCGATAACCCTACACAAGAGGCTCAGCCGGAGCCTGAATCCCAACATAGTGCACCAGCGGAGAGCGGTTCACAGTCAACAGAAACAGCTCCATCCCCTATATCGCTTCCAGAGGGACCAAGCCTAGGTCCACAATCCCATGAGGAACTGATGTCTCCAGCATCAAGGGAACAGTTCCAGACCGAACAGGAAGCAGATGAAAGCCTCCAGAGAGCTTGGACGGCGGCACAGAGCAACCCACTGCCTCTCAGCTCTTCTAATCGATCCAGGTTTGTTATAGAAAGAGGACTTTTATACAAGGAAACTCTTTCTGGTGGACACCAGGAAGACTGGCATCCTCAGAGACAGTTGGTAGTTCCAACTAAATACCGGGCCAAGCTCTTGAGCTTAGCCCACGATCACCCTAGTGGCCATGCTGGGGTGAACAGGACCAAAGACCGTTTGGGGGGGTCATTCCACTGGGAGGGAATGGGCAAGGATGTTTCTACCTATGTCCAGTCTTGTGAGGTGTGCCAAAGAGTGGGAAAACCCCAAGACCAGGTCAAAGCCCCTCTACAACCACTCCCCATCATTGAAGTTCCATTTCAGCGAGTAGCTGTGGATATTCTGGGTCCTTTTCCGAAAAAGACACCCAGAGGAAAGCAGTACATACTGACTTTCATGGATTTTGCCACCCGATGGCCAGAAGCAGTAGCTCTAAGCAACACCAGGGCTAAAAGTGTGTGCCAGGCACTAGCAGACATTTTTGCCAGGGTAGGTTGGCCCTCCGACATCCTCACAGATGCAGGGACTAATTTCCTGGCAGGAACTATGAAAAACCTTTGGGAAGCTCATGGGGTAAATCACTTGGTTGCCACTCCTTACCATCATCAAACAAATGGCATGGTGGAGAAGTTTAATGGAACTTTGGGGGCCATGATACGTAAATTCGTAAATGAGCACTCCAATGATTGGGACCTAGTGTTGCAGCAGTTGCTCTTTGCCTACAGAGCTGTACCACACCCCAGTTTAGGGTTTTCCCCATTTGAACTTGTATATGGCCGTGAGGTTAAGGGGCCATTGCAGTTGGTGAAGCAGCAATGGGAGGGATTTACACCTTCTCCAGGAACTAACATTCTGGACTTCGTAACCAACCTACAAAACACCCTCCGAACCTCTTTAGCCCTTGCTAGAGAAAACTTACAGGATGCTCAAAAAGAGCAAAAAGCCTGGTATGATAAACATGCCAGAGAGCGTTCCTTCAAAGTAGGAGACCAGGTCATGGTCTTAAAGGCGCTCCAGGACCATAAAATGGAAGCATCGTGGGAAGGGCCATTCATGGTCCAGGAGCGCCTGGGAGCTGTTAATTATCTCATAGCATTCCCCACCTCCAACCGAAAGCCTAAGGTGTACCATATTAATTCTCTAAAGCCCTTTTATTCCAGGGAATTAAAGGTTTGTCAGTTTACAGCCCAGGGAGGAGACGACGCTGAGTGGCCTGAAGGTGTCTACTACGAAGGGAAATGTGCTGGTGGTGTGGAAGAGGTGAACCTCTCCATGACCCTTGGGCATATGCAGCGACAGCAGATCCAGGAGCTGTGCACTAGCTACGCGCCAACGTTCTCAGCCACCCCAGGACTGACTGAACGGGCATACCACTCCATTGACACAGGTAATGCTCACCCAATTAGGGTCCAACTTTACCGGGTGTCTCCTCAAGCTAAAACTGCTATAGAACGGGAGATCCAGGATATGTTACAGATGGGTGTAATCCGCCCCTCTGAAAGTGCATGGGCATCTCCAGTGGTTCTAGTTCCCAAACCAGATGGGGAAATACGTTTTTGCGTGGACTACCGTAAGCTAAATGCTGTAACTCGCCCAGACAACTATCCAATGCCACGCACAGATGAACTATTAGAGAAACTGGGACAGGCCCAGTTCATCTCTACCTTGGACTTAACCAAGGGGTACTGGCAGGTACCGCTAGATGAATCTGCCAAGTAAAGGTCAGCCTTCATCACACATCTCGGGCTGTATGAATTTAATGTACTCCCTTTCGGGCTGCGAAATGCACCCGCCACTTTCCAAAGACTTGTAGATGGTCTCCTAGCGAGATTAGGAGAATATGCAGTCGCCTACCTTGATGACGTGGCCATATTTTCGGATTCCTGGGCAGACCACCTGGAACATCTACGAAAAGTCCTTGAGCGCATAAGGGAGGCAGGACTAACTGTTAAGGCTAAGAAGTGTCAAATAGGCCTAAACAGAGTGACTTACCTTGGACACCAGGTGGGTCAAGGAACTATCAGCCCCCTACAGGCCAAAGTGGATGCTATCCAAAAGTGGCCTGTCCCAAAGTCAAAGAAACAGGTTCAATCCTTCTTAGGCTTGGCCAGTTATTACAGACGATTTGTACCGCACTACAGCCAAATCGCTGCCCCACTGACAGACCTAACCAAAAAGAAACAGCCAAATGCTGTTCAGTGGACCGGAAAGTGTCAGAAGGCCTTTAACAAGCTTAAAGCGACACTCATGTCTGACCCTGTACTAAGGGCCCCAGACTTTGACAAACCGTTCCTAGTAACCACAGATGCGTCCGAGCGTGGTGTGGGAGCAGTTTTAATGCAGAAAGGACCTGATCAAGAATTCCACCCTGTAGTGTTTCTCAGCAAAAAACTGTCTGAGAGGGAAAGCAACTGGTCAGTCACTGAAAAAGAATGTTACGCCATTGTCTATGCTCTGGAAAAGCTACGCCCATATGTTTGGGGACGGCGTTTCCACCTGCAAACCGACCATGCTGCACTGAAGTGGCTTCACACCGTCAAGGAAACTAACAAAAAACTTCTTCGGTGGAGTTCAGCTCTCCAAGATTTTGATTTCGACATCCAACACATCTCAGGAGCTTCTAACAAAGTGGCTGATGCACTCTCCCGTGAAAGTTTCCCAGAATCAACTGGTTAAAATCGTCCTTGAGATGTGGAAAATATTGTTAGTCTTTATGTACTTGGTAGTATATTTAGAGATGCATGTGTCTTATTAACTCTGTTTTTCCTAGAGCTCCAGGAAGAAATCCCAGCCAGTGTTTCACCCTAGCTGAGATTTGGGGGGCGTGTCATAAATATAAAGGGAAGGGTAAACCCCTTTGAAATCCCTCCTGGCCAGGGGAAAGCTCCTCTCACCTGTAAAGGGTTAAGAAGCTAAAGGTAACCTCGCTGGCACCTGACCAAAATGACCAATGAGGAGACAAGATATTTTCAAAAGCTGGGAGGAGGGAGAGAAACAAAGGGTCTGTGTCTGTCTGTATGCTGGGTCTTTGCCGGGGATAGACCAGGAATGGAGTCTTAGAACTTTTAGTAAGTAATCTAGCTAGGTATGTGTTAGATTATGATTTCTTTAAATGACTGAGAAAAGAATTGTGCTGAATAGAATAACTATTTCTGTCTGTGTATCTTTTTTTGTAACTTAAGGTTTTGCCTAGAGGGGTTCTCTATGTTTTTGAATCTAATTACCCTGTAAGATATCTACCATCCTGATTTTACAGGGGGGATTTCTTTATTTCTATTTACTTCTATTTTTTATTAAAAGTCTTCTTGTAAAAAACTGAATGCTTTTTCATTGTTCTCAGATCCAAGGGTCTGGGTCTGTAGTCACCCAGGCAAATTGGTGAGGCTTTTTTACCAAACCTTGTCCAGGAAGTGGGGTGCAAGGTTTTGGGAAGTATTTTGGGGGGAAGGACGCGTCCAAACAGCTCTTCCCCAGTAACCAGTATTAGTTTGGTGGTGGTAGCGGCCAGTCCAAGGACAACGGGTGGAATATTTTGTACCTTGGGGAAGTTTTGACCTAAGCTGGTAAAGATAAGCTTAGGAGGTTTTTCATGCAGGTCCCCACATCTGTACCCTAGAGTTCAAAGTGGGGGAGGAACCTTGACAGCTATGTAGAGCTCAGATTTGCTCACTAACTCACTGACATAGAAATCAACAGGAAGTGCAAAGCGGAAACGTGTTGTATGTCTGTACCGATATTGGTATAGACGTATCACGCACGCTTAGTCATTGTCACGCTAGAGAGATATATAATATATAGTAGTTATATAGTAATATATATACTACATTAGAAAATTTTAACTGTAGGCCTAATATAATGGCAGAGGGCAAGCATCAGTGTTCCTACACTGTAGAAGAAAAGCTAGTAGCAATAGATCGAGTAAATAGCGGAGAAACCCAGGCCAAAGTTTCAAAAGATATTGGGATTGCCGAAACTACTCTCCGAGGATGGCTAAAAAACGAATCTAAACTGAATGGCTTTGTACAAAATATCGATTCTGCCATGGGGCTTAAGCGAAAACATGTGTGCTATTCGGCAAAACCCACAATAGACTTCAAAGGAAAGAAAAAAATGCGAGCCAGAAAGAGCAGAAACTAACGGTGTTTTTTCCTAAGTGAATCATAGACACTTTTTAGAGCCAAGGACTATCTATCATTGTGGACTCTTGGTACATGTAATATATAGTCTGTGCTAATAAATTTCAAAATTGTTTGATTCTCGTTGATTTGATTCTAACAGGAAACCTTACTTTCGCGACATGTCTCTTACACATTTTTAGCTTAAACTGATACATGTGTATATATATATATCTTAAGATATTTCAGCATGGCTCTCTTAACCTGCAGTCCATTAACACGCGGTTGTGACGGCTTGACTCCTGACATCTGCGCGTAAATGGGTCTGTACTGTACTTATAATGATTTTCAGTTATTTGAACTGATCACTGACTAGACAGCATCAACTACACACATACAAAGACAAAAGAAACCAGAAAAGATTAATTTAGCTCATATTTACAGATACAACAAAACCATTTTCTTCAACTTTTATACTTCCACACTACCTTTAGGGCAATATTTGTATTTCTCTGCCTGCTCAGCATCTTATACAAGTCTGAAACACTGCACAAATCAAACACTGCTTTGATTTCACGAAAGAACTGGCTCATCCCAAATGAACTGGCTCATAGGTGCTACTTTCTTCTGCTGCTTTGTTCGCTTAATATAGCCCATTTAACTGTACATACTTCCAAACTTTGTCTTCATTAAGAAGTTTATGATCAGCCTAAAGCCTCAAGAAAGTTTTTATTCAACCCAACACCCCCCGCCCCCGCACACACACACACTCTCCCCCAATGCATTTGCTGGTCTCCTTCACTTCAGCTTTTTGCAATAAAGAGCTTTCAATCTTCTTCTTTCCTTTATAGCAAACATTTTGTTGGCATCATTTGTGCCTGCTGTAGTCTGCTTTTCTTTGGCACCTGCCATACCACTGTTTCATGCACATTAAATGCCAAACATCATAGTTAAGAATATGAACCTTCATGATATCACCTGTTGAGAAATTCTGTGATAAACGATATCCAGCTTAGGCACAGTTTTGACAATGATGTTACTTCCTATTTTTCTTATTTATTTTAGAAAAAGTACAGTATTTTAGTACAACTGGGTACTCAACATTTCTGGATGCTCCCAGATTTTAATTAATGGCAGCCCCATTTCCAGCAATAAATGAAGTTAGATATGAACAACCCCAATGGGTACCTCAGTTAATGTTACAGTCACAAATAGTGTCCTGTAATCTCCATCACAGCTCTTGGGTTAGTGTAAAGAAGGTCTGTCCAAGCAAATGACTTTTTTACTAAAATTAAACCTACATATGTATCCAAAACAGATTTCAATTCAATCAAATTCTTCTTTTTCATTATCCAAAAGAAAATATGCCATTGATCCATCCAAATGACTATCCGTGTGTGCCCTTCTTAATGTAGACAATCACCACCCTGCACTTTAAGCGGGGGTGGGGTTGTCTGGCTGGCCAGGAGAAGAGGGCAATGCTTTCTGGCTTGGGGGAGGAGGGAGAGGTAAAACTGCCGGAAAAGCAGTCAGCGTGGTGGCTGACTCACCATCTAGGAATGAGGGGTTTAAAAAGGTCAGCCTGGGTCTGGTCCCTCCCTTCATTCACACGGAGGGCTTGGAAAAGGAATTAAGGAGAGGTGCTTTGTAACTGAGCAAGCCGGGGGGCTGTTGGGGACACCTCTGATTGGTACAGCAGGGAGCCAACCCCCCATCATTATAGTCCACCTTTACCCCTCCTAGAGGAGGCGTGGTCGGTAAGGTCCTGGCAAGGGAATTGCTGGAGGGACCTGGATGAAAAGGGGGGGAGCTGGTGGAAGCCCTCCCCACCCCCTGGAATTGGAGGTGCCCGGCAGTGGATCTGCTGGAGGAACATGAACGGAAAGGTGGAGGGGATGGGGGATGAAAAAAGACACACACACACACACACACACACACACACGGTGAATTGTGCGGGTTTTCACCTGCACAGCACATTTTATCTGCCAGGTTAGTCCCAGACATCTAATAATAAAGTTGCGGCCTATATCCCGTATATAATATATAACCCATATCTAATGTCTCCTGTCATTCTTTCAGCATAGTCAGACAATCCCCAATAAATCAGGGTGGAGCAAATAAGCCAAGAATGAAAGTTTGTACCACTTTTGCCAACGTGAATTCTCATCAACATTGGCTTGTAATTCTGGCTAAGTAATGGCAAGCTCCCTTCTTGATACATATTACTATTAAGGTCATTCTCACAGTCTCTAGCAAGCACCCAATTTCCTGGGATTAATTCAGAGTTCATAGGTGCAAATCTGATACTTGACCAATCTGGGAGCATCCAGAAATGTTGAGTACCCAGCTGTACTAAAATACTTCTTGAAGAATTCAGAAATAAACTCTTCATGGTTCTAGGCTCCTCCAAATGGATAAATTGTAATTAATATATTTTTAATCTCATAAAATAAAATGGGAGCATCCTCAGCAGTCTGAGCTTGGAGATTAGCACTTCACAAAAGATGCAGGAGTTTTCCTTTGTCTAACATGATCAGAGAATTATACAAGTCTAGCTGGAAGGACTTAAAGACTTGGTTGATTATTTTTGTGAGGTGAACACACTTTTTGTCCTCAGTGGGTGATCTGCTAATATTAGAATCTATTTTATTTACCCATTTTTCACCAAGAGTCAAACTAATTTTAATCAGAGAGGAAAAGTGGATATTCTTTTACTATAGCACTTTGTAAACTCAAATTTCTTCTGCACTTTCTGTTGCTCAGTTTCATCCTGTTTACTTTGTACAAACTCTCCTTATTTCTTAACACTGGGTTTCAAGAACATGGGTTTCTTAGCTTATGTTTTTCTTGTCTGTAGAAAAACTGACGGAAAAAAAAATCCAAAACAATGCATAAAATGCAAAACAGTGACAGAATATAAGGAGCACATACAATCCACATTTAGATCTATTTCTCTTTCTCAGATATCAACACAAGAAACCAAGCTTTATCATTTCCATAAAGTCCAAATTTTGGAAGAGAAGAGGGCAGAAGAACATAAACAGGAATAAAAAAGTAAAGAACAGCAGCAACTGTGTAAAATATTTTTAACAAGTGTCTATACTTGAAATTCAAGAAAATTTAGCATCAAATGCTTATTCTCCTCTGTGAGTGCATCACTTTATTTTGTACAATAGTAAAGCCCCAAATTAAAAACTCACAAGTAGATTCATGTGAAGCTATAATGGTTAACAGGAAACAAAGGCACAGCTATGTCCATTGGACGGAGCTCTTCTGAGTCTCATGGCTCCTACCTTGCAGCTTCTCTCATCTTGAGCATCTCATTTCTGCTGGGGGATTTTGCCAAAAGGCTTCTATGTCCTTACCACACAAGCAGCTGTAAATGAGACAACTCTAAGCTTGGTTGGACTGGACTCTAAACAGTATGTCCTGGAAGCTATTAGCCAACTGGCAATGAAAGAGCAAGATAGTAAATTCTATAACTTGGCACTGCTGCCTTCTCAGTTATCAAGGAAAATAAAGTGGTTTTATACACAGTAGAAAAGTACTGGAAAATCAGGTGTGCTGCAATAATATTTGCTTCCTTGGTGGGCAAGGAGGGAAAGAGATGTATTGATTTCCCGGATTCTCTTATCCCTGTGTACTTAATATTGACATACCTGAAGATCCGATATATAATCAAGTTTTCTTCCTCTCTCCTTGAAACAATGTGAGTGCTCAGGTCTGCACTATAAACTAAAAAGAGAGAGGAAGGGGTGGAAGAAAACCATAATACAAAGCATCACCGAATGCATTTCCCTAAATTAAGAATTCAGATTTTCTTAGAATATTACTGAGTGAGCAAGTACTAAGAAAAGAAACAGAAGAAAACCAAGTTGTTACTGATCAATAAATAATAATGTGTTGCACTTAAATATTTACACATAGAACTCTAAAAGTAGAAAAAGAGTATGTGACTATGTAGTTAAGGATTATATGATAATATGCATGTACAATACATATGTTTCATGGGCAGCCTTACTACTCTCATTTTCTAACTTCTGAATGCTTGATTTTACAAACTTAGTAACGCCAGTTTAATCTTTGGCCATGCACAGCTGCCCCCAGATCGTACTACATCCATAGGCTTCAGTTCTGTTACGTGAGGTTTATATGTAACATGCAAGAAAATCCTGAAGGGTCATATAAGTCATTTCATAAAAAATCTTATTATATATTATATTTGTCTAGAGGCCCAAACAATGACCAGGCTCCTAATACCCTAGGTATTATGCAAACATATAGTAAGAGACAGTCCCCATCTGCAAGAGTTTACAATCTAAATAGACAAGACAGACTAAGGATGAAAGGACAAACAGAGATATACTTGGGGAGTGACCTGCCCCAAGCCCATGGAATAGAATCCACATTTCTTGACTACCAGTCCAGTGCTCTACCCCCTAGATCAGATAATACAACCATCCAACTCTCTTACTCTGTTTATTTTTCAGTCTTTTTCCCTCAGGCTTTTGCAGCCTTTGAAATCCCTCTCGTCTTTAAGCTAACATCCTTTGATAGCTTTATCCTTATCTAATTCTGGCACTATCAAGTTTTTGAAATGAAGTCATGGTGTAGAACAGTTTTGAACAATCAGTACATAACTGAGAGATGGTTAAACAAATACGATGATTTCCCAGGTGCTTGTAGCAGCTCTGAACATCCTAAAAATCTCATTTAGACCTGGTCTACACTTAAAACATTTGCCGGCTTAGCTATGTCACTCAAGGGTGTGATTTTTTTAACTTCTCTGAGTGACATAACTATGTCAACAAAAGCCCTAGTGTAAAGCAGTTATACTGGCCAAAGGGGAAAAAGGGTCCTTTTGCTAGTATAGAATATTTTGTTCATGGAACTAGTAGAAGCTATACTGACAAAAGTCCAGTATAAGTTATCGGTACACTAGAAGGGTTTGCCAGTAAATCTATATCATCATAGATAAACCAGCACACACTTTTTAGTGTAGACAAGGCATAGGAATTCTTACCAATTTTTTTTTCTTTTCATTAACAGCATTTTAACATTTTGAACTGTAAAGAAGTTCAGTCTTAAGACCAAAATGTTTGGAGGTAGTCAAGAAGGAGAATTAATTTGTGGAAAAGAAGAAAGGTTTACTTTTAAAGGAATTTTTTGTTTTCTATTATTAACCCAAGTGAAAATCAATTACAAATAGTAGCAGGGATTAAAGAAGTTATTTCAGATGTCTTGTTTATAAGGGGTTTTTCTATATTCCATTAATCTGGGGCTGATGAGTATTTCTTTTCTCAGAATGCTAAGGAGAAGCAGTTGCTGTGACAGCACAAAAACATGTAAGCATCTTCCACAGATTGCATATAAAGGGCCATATTCTCCATCTCAAGTATGGACTATGGAAGTCCTTCAGGGCGTGAGTACTGGTCTGGCACACCACAGACCAGATGGGAAAATCCCATACAGGGATTTGAACTCCATGTGTGCTGTGGAGTTGTGCTTCAGAGCAGGCATTAGTTAAGATGGGGCAGGCTGTGACATATGTGGGGCATGATTAGTGGATCCACATCTACATGGAACTCTTGTGCAGAGGTTTACTCTACTAATTCAATAGAAAGCACTGGCTCAGTGAAACGTGAAATCTCTTCATTTATATATTTCTCAGAGTAACAGAAGGCTATCCACAACACTAATCTCTCCCTTAGTAGCATAGATATATTCAACTGTTTTTTCTCCACTATAGCTGACATCTCCGAAAATAATAAAATACATTATTTGCATTTCAAGAATTTAGATAAGACTAAGTAAAATTTAAAGTCCCATCTCACTTCTAGGGAATAGAAGACACTCTCCTTTCAAAGGAAAGAGGAGGTGAAAAACTAAGTTTATTTCTTGTCATACATTAAATCTAAAGTATAAGACAAAGAAGGTTGTAGTGCTCTGTGAATTCCAGAGCCTGATGTGATTCTGGTTGCTGGATGTGAGCAGCAGCCCAGCTTAATTTCTGTGTTCTGCCTTGGAGAAGGAAAGACCTGATTATGTTTGAAAACTGACTCTGAGGTGAGTCATTTGCTGAATATATACTACAGGATGGAATGAATTTTCCTCTGGATTATAAAGTCTAGACATTGAGACAGAGTGGTTGTACAAAAATAATTGCCACATTATCAAACCTGTGGTCTTAGGTTTGGGCCTATCCCAACTTCTGGGGAACAATAAATTCAAAGGAGTAAACTCCCTGTTTCTTTTCTATATGAGGATCTTAGCAAGAAAGCTTCTTTCCTGTTGGAAAATAACTTGAAGATGGTAACAACAGTTAAGGAATAAGAAGTGTTTGAATTCTTTGTGATAGCCCCTGGAGAATGTGCATGTCTACCGTGCAACCAAGAGATGTGACTGCAGCAGATGTAGTCATACCTGAGCTAGCTTTGATCTAGCTAGATCAAAGTTATCTTGAGTAACTATGGGTATTTCTGTGCTATAATCACAAGTAGGACTGCAGCATTTGCTGGCTTCACTGCTAATGTTACTCAAGTTAGCTTTGATCTACCTAGACATAGCCTATATACAGGAGGATCTATTGGTCTGTAGTGATTAGCGTGCTTTTGTTCTTTGTTTTACAAACTGCAACCTTTCTACTAGAGCACCCTATAGTAGACAGCCAGAATGATCACCTGGAGGATTTTGTGCTCCATGATATCATCATTCTCTCCATGAAGAGTAACAAATTGGATAAGTAGTATTATATTATATTTTCCATTCTTCCCCTTTACACATAGGAGAAGGGTGGCGGGAACAAAAATGGTACTGGAGAACTGACTGAAGGAAAAACTGACTGGAAAAAGCATGTAAAACTTGGAAGATTAATTTGTGTTCAGTAATTCCTTTAGGACTCTATCTAGAGAACTTCCAAAAAAATGTTCCTTTAAAGGGTAAGGACAATTGCCAAAATTTCATGCTGAGGTCAGCTAATCAAACATATAATCATAAGGTTTTCTCAGCAGCTATAAGAACTTATCAAATTCTTAATGCTCAAATTTAAGCAGTCCTGAACAGCAGCATGAAAGACAACATTCACTGTAGTGCATTGTAGACAAAGGATATCCTCTACATGCAAATCTGGAAGAGAAAACTTTATGCAGCCGTACCAATATGGTTCTGGAGGGAATACAGGGCATATACAGAGATGGCTAAATAAAGCTGCAGAAAAATAATATCTTTTAATTTCACCCTTTAACTTGTCATCAGCTGAGTCTTTAAGAATATCATTAGCCTCGATAGGTAGGGCAGATCTGTGTTCCCTTTGACACCATTGCAGAATCAACTTTTGAAGAGGCAGTTCACAAGTGAGCTTTACCAAGTGGCTGGCTATATACACTTCTGCAATACAGAAGAAGCTGAAAATTTTTTTATCAGGCTCAGCCCAGGTTTTAGTAATTAAAGCTTGCACAGATGAATGAGTTAGAAGGACTTTATCAGATTTATCGTGATCATTCAACAGGAGAAACGGCTTCTGACATCTCCTTAGCCTTAATATCTTTTTAATATTCTTGCATAAATAATTCACATCTTCTTCATTCAGCTTCCTGACAGCAAAAGCAGAAAATGAGTCCTCTTTATAAGACTTCAAGTGGTGTTTCCTTCTGCAGATGATGAGGAATATCTGACTTCTCTTTATTGCACTTTTCCTTAGTGATCTGCAAATCATTTATCCCTAATGATACTTTGGAAGATATTTTCTTACATTAATTTCCTTTAGTTTTTAGAACCACAGTAGAAGTAAGGGGATCCTTTATTATTTGCAATAGGGTAGTTCCTAAAAGTGTGCAAATATGTTGTGTGAGATCCTAGGCCCCATTGAAGACATTGGCAACATTCCCATTGTCTTTAGTGAGACCAGGATTTCATCCATATTGAGAGACAATCCCTGCCTTGAAGACCTTATAGTTTGAATGGACAAGCCACCCAAAATGTGAGAAGGTGGAAGATACAGATGTGAAACTGCTTGCCTAATGGCCCAGTAGATCAGTGGCAGAGCTAGGAATAGAATCCAAGGGGCCTGACTCCGCACTCCAACCACCAGTCCAAAGGGAGGTTTTATCACAAGGCATAAAATTCCTACCTACAAGTATGGTATCCTTTAAAATATCTCTTGGTTTAGGTTTTTAAATGGAATAATAAGTATAACTTGCTGGAAAGCCGAAGATTCTTACCTTCAAATTAGCAAGTATGTTGCATCCATGGTTCCCCACACATACCCTCTGCTCCCCAGCATGGAGGACTTTCCTGGCCCATAATTTCCAGTCCCCTCCCCAACAAATACGGAGTGAGGTTCCTTGAATACTCAGCCCTTTCTAGGGAAAGACAAAGTCTCTTATCACTTGCTGTCATAGTCCTAGGCTCTGCTGAGATTCACTAGTAGTACTGAAAAAACAAACAAACAAACAAACAAACCAAGCCATGGATGGTGATAATACCATTTTTCCAGAGCTGAATTTTGGGTCAGCTTTTCTTTCCCTTCTCTTTCTTTTTCGCTTTGAAATTAACTGCTGTCACAAACAAATTCTTTGGAAATTTCATGGAGAGCACTGCTGCGTGACCTGCATTCAGTGAAGCAAAACAAAGCTGAGAGACAATTATCTTGGTAGCATGGAGTCAGTGCAGTGTAAAAAGGTGCCAAAAATTCTAGTGGTGTTATTAGCTGCTGTTGCTGCTTGTCCTTCTGAGAGCAGAGAACTACCCATCAGTCTGTACTGGTAGCCTGAGAGATCAGAACGTACCTTGGTCACCACTGGATATTTATAAAATGTAATCATGCTGAGAAAAATATAAATTGTCTTACAAAGAGTCGTATCACTTAGTCCAGTTACATGACATTTCATTTTTCTCTAAAATCGGCAATGTCATAGCTCTGATCCTTTTCTGATTTAAAAGCAACAGTTTCCAGAACCTATTAAATATTGAATGTTGGTGTATATCCTGAATTGAAAAAAGGATAAAGGAAGGAAAGAATAAATGAATTCATTAGTGGAATATTTTGTCTGTTTCCAGCTGATCCATTTCCTTTGAAATTGAAAGTAAAACTTAAAAGAAAACTGTCAACTTGATTTTATAAATTGATCATTGAAAAAAATCCAATTTGTAGAGGAGCACCCTTTAAATAGTAAGACCTAATCTTTAATAATGGTTTAATTAAGAGTTTTTCTGCTCCCATGCTATTGTTGCTATGCAGGGGAGCAGTAAAATCACTCTACACAAAGTGCTGTCATCATAAAAAAACAAAAAATCCTGAAAAAGGTGGGGGGGGTTGGTTTTGTTTTTATTTTTTTTTAACTTGGTTCTTTCAATTATAGTAAACTTAAGTGTTACTTTAACTACAGTAGGTATGGCATTTTCAGACAGAAATATGACTTAAGTTGATAGTTAAATTATATTTTTGTTTAAAGAAAAAAATTGTTCATATTTATCTACAAAACCCCAGTACTACCATTAAGTATTTTTAAAGGACTTTAAAGTATATTTTCCCTTGGTGTATGTAAGTGCTGGCCAATTTCTGCACCCAGCTGCTGAGACACACAATCTTAAAGCTTTAACAAACATTTTTATTTTAATTTTCCCCAGCATCTCATATCAAGCAGATTTGTCTTAATCACAAGAAGTGTCACAAACCTAGATTCCAGCAAAATCTGCTATATATAAGAACCAGCCACTGAACTCATAGTACAGGGGAACTAAATATCAAATAGAATGAAAAGTGGGGGAAAGCACTTGGCACCTCCAAGTACAGGTGGACAAGGGAATAATGGATCAGCAGGTATGATTAAAATATATTGCTTTTACATTTGTACTGGAATGAAGAAAAAATCGTGTTAATTTTAGATTGAGTAGTTTATCTATGAAACTGTTTATACTGTGAAAGCAGGTCTTGTTCTACTGGAAAGCTCACATCAGTAGGGCTGTGCAAACCCTGAAGTGTTGGTTTATACAGGGTTTTCTGAACTGAACCTAGCAGCTGAATTAACAGGTGTTGGAAGCAAACATGTAAGTTTGCTTATAAGTTCAAGTTCAATTAAACCAAATCTCCATGTGGAATTCCCCTCCTAGGACAGCTCTTTAGCTGGTATGAACGATCATTGATCCATTGACCTCATATGTACTATTCCTACACACACCTTTTCTCCCCACTTCCCAGATACAACTTATGATGTCATGAGGCAGTTCCTTACGTTTTGTTAGGTAGGAATAAGGAAAACCTGAAAGAAGAAGCAGCATAGTGTCAGTTCCAGCTGAAGTGTTGTCAGCGCGTGTTTAATCAACAAGAACGTGCTGACTTTTGGAAACATCAAACCTTAAACTTGCAATTCAAGCGGGTTCAAGGTTTGATGGAAATATTTTTCAGAACTCTCAAAATCAATTTGGTGTGTCTACCAGTTCTCATAATTGTGCATATAGTAGAGGAGTGGATTAAAAGCTACTGCACACCACCCCTCCCCCATTTCAAATAGCGCTCAGATATTACAGTGATGACCCCATGGTATAAGAACGTGAATAGAAAGAGAAGACATCATTACCTCTGAGAAAAGGACTGGGCAACTGATAACTGGTCTTGCTCTCATTACTGTCCCCTATAAGGACAGCTTTTCTCTCTTGCTGACTCGTGCTTTGTCCTTTTAATCGTAAGATTAGAGGGAAAAAATTCTCTGGACTGTCCCTTGTAGAGAAACCAGTTACAAACAGGTTTCAGAGTAGCAGCCGTGTTAGTCTGTATTCGCAAAAAGAAAAGGAGTACTAGTGGCACCTTAGAGACTAACCAATTTATTTGAGCATAAGCTTTCGTGAGCATCCAATGAAGAGAGCTGTAGCTCACGAAAGCTTATGCTCAAATAAATTGGTTAGTCTCTAAGGTGCCACTAGTACTCCTTTTCAGTTACAAACAGACATGGAGGAAGAAGGATGGAAGGTAAAATGGTGGTCAGAAAAGCTCAAAAGTGAATGAGGCAGCTTATGAAGGGATTTATGCAGCATAAATAGCAATTTATGTGAAACGTTGACAAGAGATAAATAATGTGGTCATTTGCAAACTGCATAATCACATTAACACCAGACCCTGGCTATTGATGAATGCATAATCTCAAACCCCATCTTTTCTCCTTGGCTGGACTCCTAGCACTCTCTCTCTTTGTCCATATTTAATTGGCTTGAAAATGTCTTTGTAACCTTCTTAACCTGCCATGCTTTATCTACAAATGCGGTGTGTTTGTATTATAATCTTATTTACAAACTATTTGAGCATACAGACTATAGTTGACTACTGAGTTGGATTTTGCATAACTTCTTTCATATAGAAATAAATTAATTTATGTTGTTTAATGATTTCTCTCTTCATCTATGAAGTTTTTGCACTAACACTATCTATGCATCGGTTTGTGAAGCATTTGGGATTGCTTTGAATATAACAGGTATTATATAAAACGAAATCCTGTTCTAAATGTATTACAAAGGTCGAAATGCTCACAAGTGTCAGATATTTTACTGCTAATGGTGTTACACAGCTTTTTGAAATATAAGTCACCACGTCTGTAGCACACTCATGTTTTTCTTAATTTAATCTGGGCTAAAATCATTCATATCACAGACAATTTCAGTTTACAAGTAAAGTACAACAGTTACAAACTGGCTACTAAAGTAATATCAGACATATTGAATTATATATTAGTAAAACCATTTTTAGTGCATGTTTCCATGAAAGGATTGAATCAATATCCTAAATATCTTTAATATTTAAATATGGTCAAGTACTAAACTATACCCTAAAGAACTTTTTTATATAATCAGGTAACCACTACACTATTAATACAATTAGTAACTACTAAATACTTTATTTAATAAAAAGAACAGGAGTACTTGTGGCACCCTAGAGACTAACAAATTTATTTGAGCATAAGCTTTCATGGGCTACAGCCCACTTCATCAGATGCATAGAATGGAACATATAGTAAGAAGATATATATACATACAGAGAACATGAAAAGGTGGAAGTTGCCATACCAACTCTAAGAGGCTAATTAATTAAGATGTGCTATTATCAGCAGGAGGGGGGAAAAACTTTTGTAGTGATAATTTTATTTAATAAAATCCTGATTCTGCCATTCTTGCTGATGTTGAGTATATCTCTACTCTACAAATACTCCAATTTATTCCAAAGAAGAGAAAATATGATAGGGAGGGATGGCAAAACTCAAGCTACAAAAAAATACAAAGAAATATGTTTGCTCTTATTCAATAAATTGTATTTGGAGAACTGACTGCAGGCCCCGTAGTTAACTTTTCATCCACCAGTATAATGCCAAGGAGTATGAACATCCATTTGTACGTTTCCTTCATTTGTGATGGCAGATCCCCAGAAAGGATTTTGTTTGACCAGAAGTGGGCATATTGAGCAAAATGTACAACTTCTTTGTATGCCAGAACAATTTATCACACGAAAATGACAGCCAATTTTGCTAAAATAACTTTTGTATTTTATTTATTTTAATGAGTATGGAGTATGCAGTATGGAGTATGCAGTATGTCCCACTGCACTTCACATCCAATTAAATATATATATAACAAACAAACAATGCTATTACAGTTCTTTCTTGAGTGTCTTTATTTGAGCAGTAAATAGGGAGCTGTCTAATATATACATTTTTGAATATATCTCGGCCAATTCAAAGATCCAAATGCCAAATCTCATGCTATGTCTGGATTTGTGACAATCCACAGGGGCCTTAGATACATAAACCAACAAATGGTTTACACTGATCCCTATACATATCATTTTCATCTGTCACAAATATTATCAAGATCCTATATTTTTCCTGTTACTTAACAGTAGCAGAGTTCCTCCAAAAAATGTCTTAAGTACTTTTATCTTTCAAAAAGCAGAGTTTGACCCTAACAGGTGAAATTAAACTATGGAGATTCATATTTGTGGTATTTCATTTCTTTACTGGTTTTATTCCCAAACGTAGATTTGAAATGTCTCACAGGATGGGCTCCAAATAATAACAGCCCCTGCATATTACAAGTAAAATAGGTATCTTTCCTTTCAGTAATGATAACTTTTAACTTCAATGTACAGTAGCAATCCAGACCTGAGTAGGTTTATACCACCTTTCTCTTAGAAACAGGAAAATTAGTCCAATTCTGAAAGCTTTCCCTGAGGAATTTTCATCTTTCAGCATTAGTTTTTTATACGGACATTTCTGTTAAATAAATGCTCTCTGGAACTCAGAGGCTGGTGAAACTGAATTAGCAGGTTTATAGAAAATAAGTTATCACCAATATTGCAAAGGTGGGGGAGGGAGACAAAGGTAATATACCAGCAAGATGCAGCCTATTATGTAAATTTGTCACCACATGCCATACATAATGAATAAACCTTGTGCTCTTAACACTTTGATTATAGACTATACAGACAATGCAAATTAAAAATCCTGCTGCTGTACAAATGCAATGAGGGGAAATTATGTAAATTTTAACACATTAGATTGATTTGGTTGAAATGAAACCTGTTCCACTTGATGTTTTAGGGAAAGAGCCACAATTACTATGATTGAGAAAGTGCAGTGTTAATGAAGTGTGTTATTGCTAATCAATTCCTCCTCCTCTGGTAATGGCACAGGCATGTGCACTGTCACTATATTATTCACAGATGAAAGTAACCACTCATACCTCTGCACTTTTTTCCCATTGAAAATTTAGGACTGCATATTATTTCTGCTTAAATTAACTCTACTCACAACAATGAAAATAAAATAGACATTAGAGAAAGGTGTATATATAAGTTAATTAGTTGGAAACACTGTGCAACAAGACTACAATGCAATCTGCAATGATATTGCACATTTGTTTGCAGTGATACCAACCAAGTAATTGTATTTAAGTCCGAATCAGTATCTTTCATTAGGTCACTTTTGTTGAAACTATGGTTTTAGGCTACTGTATGGTAATAATTTAAAATGTGCCTATTTAAAACTAAAGACAAGACACTACCATTTTATTAATCATTCGGACATAAAAGATTCTGCACTTGAAAGATGAATGGCTTCAAAGGCATAATTTGATTTTATATTAAATGTATTAACTCAGGCTTATGTCACGAATTTAGAATCTGCTTTAATACTATTGTTTATAGTTAAATTTCATTTAGCATATTTACTCAGTGAGGTTATAAAGTTCATTGGCTGGTAGGGTTATTTGGTAACCGAGCATTAGTTTGTAAGGGTAGATTCTGCCACCCTTAACTTATGCTGAGGAGTACCTTACTCTGCAAGTAGTCCCACTGATTTCAATGCGAGTACCCATGGACTAAGGTACTTGTCAGCATGAGTAAGGCTGGCAGAACCTGGCCCTAAGAGATTTTGTATTTTAAATATGGGACAGGTTCTATGAGATAAGTGATGTCAGTATTTAGAACAATTAAATTCAGTTTGGCAAATATTTTATACTGTAACAATTGTCATGACATTTCATAAAATGATTCAGTTTGCCAAAGACCCCATAATATTAGAAATCTGGGGCACCTCTATCAGTTTAGAGTTAAGCATGAGAAGCTAGGAAGAGCCTACCATATTTTATTTTATTTATATTTTGTAGTTTATCACTTTGTTTTCATGTTCAAAAACATTTTTCACTATCTGTAGTAACATTTATTTCTTGCCTCTAGCAGCTTGCTTCCTGCTACTTTAATTTCTGTTCCCTGCTGAAATATATAGATAGAGGGGCCAAGGTACTCTGCACAAAGAGATCCCTCTGAATGGACTGGTTTCAGGATTAAACCCATGAATACACACACACATAAGCGCATGCACACAAAAAAACACAATAAAGGCAAATGCAGGCATTGAGAAAATATCAACATTTCTCATTCAGAGATCATACTGCATGTACACCAATATCTGCACTGCAAGGCCTGGTCCACCACCTGAGAAACTTTACTTATGTCATGGTTCCCGGCCAATGGGAGCTGCGGAGCCACCCCTCGGGGTGGAGGCAGCGTGTGGAGCCTCCTTGGCTGCCCTTGTGTCTAGGGGCTGCCGGGAGCTGGCAGCCACTTTTGGGAGCCGGCAGCCACTTTTGGGAGCCGCACAGAACTAAGGCAGGCAGAGAGCCTGGCTTAACCCCGGCCCCGCACTGTGCCGCCGACCAGACTTTTAATGGCCCTGTCAGCAGAGCTGACAGGAGCTGACAGGGTCCCTTTTCAACCAGGTGTTCCAGTCAAAAACCGGATGTCTGGCAACCTTACTTATGTGAGTAGCCTATAAAAGTCTGCAATGTGTCAGCATTGGGCCCTGAGTGTCCTGAGAAGTCCTTCTGAGCAACAGAAGAAAGTACAGGCAGGACCAAATAAAAATGAAAGTGAAATGATCCAATAGGGCTATTCATAGGAGCAAAGTTACTTACTCATGCATTTGCAGGATTAAGTCCCCTTTGTATTACAGCGCAGCTTTCTACCAAAACAAAACAAAATCACATTTAAATATATCTATCTGCCATGTTCTGGGTGTTAGTAATGCCAGTCAAATGATCTGAACTCAGTCCTCAACTCAAATCTTGGAAGGAACAGGAAAGAGGTAGATTATATGAATTTTCAACACTCATGTGCTCTCACCTTCCTCTCTTCTTCTGTCCCCTCAACACATACTTTCAGTTGGACTTCTTGGAACATTCAGGGACCAATACTGACTCCTCCCATACACAAAACAACTGCCGTTGAATTCAACAGAAGTTCTGTGCAATAGACAGCAGACTGTTCTTTTCTCAGAACTACTGTCACCAGACCTCTTCTGTCTTTAGGCAAGAGCCTCTGGATAATCAAGTAGGTTTGTGAGTTCTTCTTCCGCTTACTCTTAAGACAAGACGGTTTACACTAGATAGTGCTCTTTGGAACCAGAAAGTATGATGAAGTTACTTCACTCATTTAAAATTTAGTAAATCTAGACTGATTTAACAAAACACAATATAAGACACAAAGCAAAATCATGCAACAAGAAAAACAATGTTAAAATAAAAAGGCTCACAGCAGTTGATGGAGATCAGTATTTCACTCAGTACCTTGTATGGTCCAGTTCAGATGTTTAGTTACACAAAATAAATACAAGAAATCACTGTGGTAAATATCTTACCACATAGGAGTCAGGTTAATTTCCAGCTCACTTAGGTACTGGGGAAATGAGTCGCATCTGCTTGCTTCACTCTCCAGTCCTTGCTTGAGTTCTTTGACTTCTGACTACTTTGGTTATAGGACAAACTCTCTTTGATGTTGGGATATTAGAAGGAGTGAAACAATAAATTCCCCATATTCTAATATCCAGACATCCTGGGCTTGTTCAAGGACTCTTGTTTCATAAAGGAAAATAATTAAATTACCTAAGCTTTGATCAAGGAAGTGCTGCAATCATTTTTTGATGTAGAACTTGTCTGTTTGAAGCTCCAGGCAGGTAGCTGGCCCATGCCATGTTTAACCCCTTCTCTGTGTGCTGCAACTGCTAGCAGCCTTTGCAGCATTTTGAAAGAGCCAATGTTCCTAGAACTTCAAAGGGGAAATACAGTATCAGTTTTGCTATTCTGCACAAGGGGGTCAGTTTTGTATCACACACCTGGTAGGTAGTTAATTGCGGAAGGGGTTAAATCAAACTCCACTCTCTGTGTCTGAAAAAACGCTCATACTGAAATGATTTTCCAGTTGAATTAACTTGTCTTCATATTTACATTACATATCTGATATAGAGCAAAATCAGCCAGTAGTGTCTAAAAACAGATCCTCATAAGAAAGTGGTTTTCTGACAGAGTTAACTAAATTTCAATGTAAAAAAATAAATTCATATTTAGGACCAAATTTTTGAAAATATGATACCTAGTTTTAGGTATACAAAATATGTATGCGGGCATGTATTGTGCGTGTCAATTAGATTATTGCATGCAGAAACAGTACACTACATGTGCAAGCCCATGACATTTTATTCCATGCAGAAAGCTGGCTTTGCCTAAGAAGTGTGCATATTATGGACACATAGAACTCCACCTCCTTTGAAAATGGGGCCCTTATTGACAGTTGTGCACAAAAGATATGAGGAAATACTACATTTTTGTTTTAAAATGTAAATGTATTTGGAATGTTTAGGTTTATAGATGGGGCAGGATCAGCCAATAATGGATCCTCATAATGAAGTGGGTGTACGACTGAGTTAATTAAGCTTCAGTGTCACAAAATAAATCCTTAAATCTCTTGAGGTGAAATTCCACCCTTCTCTGCATCAAGACAGAGTCAGTATGTTTTGTTAACCAAAGTAGGGGGTTGTATGGAAGGAATGGAAATCACACTTTCAGCTATAGCTATGCTACTGTAGCACCACAGCATAGATACTTCCTACATTGATGGAAGGGGTTTTTCTGTCAATGTAGGTAATCCATCTCCTCAAGCGTCAGTAGCTAGAGCAAAGAAAGAATTCTCCCATCAACCTAGCAGCATCTACACCTGAGACTAGGTTGGGTTACCAACTGAACTCAGGGACACAAATTTTTCACATCCTTGAGCAACATAGCTAGGTCGATCAAAATTTTAAGTTTACACCAGGGCTCAGCTTCCTGGCAGGCTCTAGGACTACAAGATAGCTCCACTGCACCACTTAGCAGGAATTTCCCAGCCAGAAGATCTTCCTAAACCTAAAGTGGCTCCAACCCTGTTTCCTCAGCCTATCTGCACTGCTGAAGTAGATGGTTAAGGGTTCACCCAGAGATAGGGAGTTGCACCTCTCCCTATGCATTCTGTGGCCTCTTCTGGGGGGGTGGAGAGGTCATTAAAAAGGACTTATAGATTATAGAAGGCTTAACTACTGTATAAGGAGCTATCACCTGAAACTCTTATGAGCATTGAGATTGACTGTGGAAATAGCCTCACCAGGCTGTTGAGATCTGAGGAAAGTAGGTTTGAGGGACGACTTCCATGGTAGCATTTGTGGCAGAAAGCTGTCCTTCCTTCAAGGAACAGGGGTGAAAAGGAATTGTGTCATTCAGACTGACATCTCAATTCACAAGGGCATAGAATTAATAAGGCATAATGAATATGCCTGGCTTACTAAAGATAACAGGCACATAATTCTGTGCATGTGGATATAGATAGAAATTCATGACTTCATTTAAAACATTTGATATGTTACTAATTTGCTGGATAATAAAGTTTGTGGCCTTTTGAGAAGCCCCAAAGGAAAAATACGTATGATTTTGGGAGAATGGTAGAGCAGGCTAATGTTTTGTGTGATATTTTATTTACTTCATAGTCACAGGTACTGTATACATAAGTAAACAACAGGTGATATAGGAAACTGTCCAAAAGAGTGACTCGGAGAATAAAAAGTTGTCAGAGGTATTTACAGTGGTGAAATATTTCTAAGGAAATTAACTTCTAACATTAAAGGTTTTATGCATTTCATATTGAACTTGAAAATGGGCCCATGTCTAATAAAATTGGACTAGTTTTCAGGTTTAAATAGACAAATTTTGAAGAAAAAATAGGGCTATTTCTTAGAGCAAAAAAAGTATTCAAGCCCTGGAAAAATCATATTTTTTGTAGACCTTTAATGTGAAAATAGTGGCTTTGTTCACATTTTAAGTAAAACAAACAAACAACAATCCAATTATTAGACAAATCTCCCTACATCTACCGGCCCCTCACCCAACAGGAAGAACATGCTGATTTGTTTTATTTTTAAAAAGGAAGTTCAAAAAGGCTGAATTGTCAATTAATGTTGGTCATAAAAACAGCATTTAATGGCTATGAGAATAAAAAACAGATTGGTACCCAGTTAGTCAGCAAGCTGATATATGTAGACAATCTGGTTCAAGTCTGCCGCAGACTATGGCCAACAGAACCTTATGAAAGGAGTAATTACAGTTAGCACCCTTTTCAACCTCTAGCTCAACGTTAAAAAACCCAAGGTCAAGACAACAAGCAACTATCACATCTTGGTAAGTATCAGAGTTGGCATTTTCGCTATAGACTTGATTATTTCAGCCAAACTCATTTCTTGTTCAATGTGATTGAAAAATTAAAGTTATATTAGTGCAATTTCTCACATCTGATAGTGTGTGGACTGCATGCCTAATGCAGCTAGCTTCAAAAGTGGTTTTAGTCATAAAAGATATGGTTATTATTGTAAAAACTGAGGTAATCGTAATAACAAAAAATGGTTTAAAATACTGGACCAAATTCCCTCTTCACTAACACCAGTGCAAATCAGAGTAATTCCACTAATGTCCTGGGAGTTACTCTGATTTACACCAGAGTGACTGTAGGCAGACTTTAGTCCATTTACTATTTACATAAATAGATGCTGATCGCATAAGATATAATACATGATATACTGTCCAGGGGTCTTTGTTGCAAACTGCATAATTGTTTTCAATAAATGAACTTCTTTTTAATATATTTTTGTCTATATAATTGATTAAGGTGGAAGCCTTCCCTAATCATATAAAAAGAAACAATTATACTTATAAATATATAAAGTATGACATTACAAAAATAAGCAAATTTGAGGGTGGTTTGTTTTCAATATTGAAAAACTAAATCCAGGAGTAGTTCAATTCTAGGTCCTAATTTATTCTATTGCCCATGTTGGGAAACAAAGGGAGTTCCATTGTTGACCCAACTCTAAGAATGGTGATATATTTGTATCTCTGTAGTTTACATTTCTATCATGATCTCTTAGTTTAAATAAAATTAGGCTCTGATTCAGAAGAGCACATAAGCATGTGCTTAGCTTTAAGCACACTCTTAAATGCTTTCCTGAAACGAGATGGATTTTTGCCTGAACTAATGATGATTGCATTTCTTTTCTTTTTAATCAATATGACTAATTTTAATTGACAAATTGACAAAGATTCATTGTTTCAAAGGCTCTCTTCCACTTTTATAACTAACTAAAAAATCAGCTTGTCCAATAATTGGAAGCCTATCAGTTCACTGACATAGCTCCTTTTAAAGAGGATTTCTGAACATAAAGTGCAAAATTCTGTTATTTTCCAAATATGTGCTGAATATCTCCAGTTGGCAATCTAAAAGGGGTAGTCAATGTATTAGCATTTTAAAATATGCTTTGATTTTCATCTTTCAGAATGCTTCCATATCTGATAGACCCAGTTTCCACCTACTATCATAAGATGCCTTTGCATAAGCTACAGAATTACTGAACCCTATTGGGGTATGGAGACAGCCTATGGGTTTCATGCTTCAATGGAGTTCATCGGTACTGGTGATATTACAGCATAGTATATGTTCCAACGTCACTGAAAAGCAGCAGACAAACAAATTGAAAACTGTGATGCAAGGGTGAAACTGTATCCATAATTTTCTGTGATTCTAACTGTAAATGTCCCAGTTGAACCACATACTGCAAGAGAAGGTTTCAAGATGTACTACCTAGGCACAACAGATCAATTTAAGAATGATGGGAGAGTGAGTTAAGGTGGAATACCATTTTTCTGTGATTGCTTCATCATTTATCAGTTTGCATCAATATCATATTACTTAAAAGTGGGGTTTTGTTGCTTATTAATGAACTAAGATAGGAATTTATTAAAGCACAACATAAAGTTATTATTTATAATTTTCTATATGCACCTCTTAGCTTGCATGCACCTAGCAAACCAGAAAGACAACAAGGACCTTGATCTTTGAAGTCTACGACCTAGACAATGTGTAGCCACAGGTGGGTAACAAGACAATAAAGAAGTTTAGGGTAGTATCTGAGATTACCCATGTATCCAGTTATGACCAGTGCACAACGTGCTGTACTGAAAAGATGAGCTTGAGGGGTTTCATATATCAATTTATTTATTTCATAAAGTAATGTTCTGGTTAATTTCATCTAGGTTTGATAGCCGAAGCGGTTCTTAAAGATGGGCTTTAAAGAGGAGAGGGTGGGGACTTTCAGATCAGCTTAGCCAGGGCATTCCAGATATGTTGCGACAGGAGAGCATAGAAAAAGGCTCTATAGCTCTTTTTTATAGTGGCTTGGCACTAACCAAAGATGTTTGCCACGAAAATGGATGAATGGGGTATTGAGGCCGGTGATGGAGGAGACAGGAAGGGAGGGTATGCAAAAAGAGACAAAGTGGCAATGAAGAGGGGCAAAAATTATGAGGTCTTGAACATGATGACAAAAAGTTAAAACTTTATGCTTTAGAGAAGTGGAAGTTAGTGGAGTTATCGGGGTGATGTGGTTAGATCAATTGGCAAGGAATACAACCTTGGAATAAGCATTTTGAATGGACTCAAGAGGGGTAATGTGGGAGTCTGGGAGACCAGAGAGGAAGTGGTTATGTTAATCAGCAAGATGAAGGGATAACAGCCAGAGCCTGCAATCTGGACCGACAGAAAAGGATGGGTCTTATAGACAGCATGCAGAAAGGAGTGGCAGCATTTGGACACACTAGGATGTGCAATGCAAGGGTGAGGAGTTATAGGCCAGGAAGAACATTGGCTGTGTCTACAGAGAATGGGGGATTTGAGTGAGGATATGAACTCAGTTTGGCCATGTTATATTTATGTTGATAGAAAGACATTGAGGAGTAGATGCCCAAGAGATCAGTAGAAATCCAGGATTGAACTGAGACAGATTATTTGTTAGTCTCTAAGGTGCCACAAGTACTCCTTTTCTTTTTGTGGCTAAAGACTAACACGGCTGCTACTCTGAAACCTGTCATTATGTGTGGAGAGACAGATTGGTAAGGCAAAGAAGCTCAAGTGGCAGGAAGGGCTAGCTTCACTGGGGCATGTGAAAGAGGAAGGAAAGGAAGTCTCTGAGTGGATAACAAGGAGGAAGGAGAAAAGGGTGCTGGAAAGGAGGGGCACAAGAGGCGGTCATAGTGGACCTTGTCCAACTTTTCTTTGAAACTGTTGGCAAGATCCTATATGGAAAAGGAGAGGACACAGAAAGAATGCAAGAGAAGGTTTCAAGATGGATCTGAAAGTTGCAAATTTATCTTTTTTATAGTGGGTTGGCACTAACCAATTTTTAACAAAGAGATTCTTTCCTAAAACCCACAACATCTCTCTTTCTCTAAAAAGTGCAATAACTTCAGTATCTGAAAGTTGACTATTAGGCCCAAATAGTCAGTGGGCCTCCACTGTTTGTGAATGCAGCATGTTTCACATGACTATTAAACAATTCTTAGATTCGTAGATTCTCAGGTCAGAAAGGACCATTATGATAATCTAGTCTGCCTCCAACTACTGGTCTTACTATTTGTTCTGGCCTTGCATATGCAAAAACATATTGCTGTTGCAATGTACTATGTTTCACTTTAGAGCAATAAATAGTATGTAGCATTGCAACCCCACTGTAAACTACTGCAATACATATTGATCGGACTTGTTCTCTGGGCTGCAAGTTCTAACTGGAACTGGAATATGATGAGGCTTGGAAGGATTAGATTTTTATTAGTAGATGTCAGTAAATGTTGATTTCACCATACATACATAAATCAACAAAAATATTTCCATCTAAAATAACTGAAATTTACAGCCAATATTGCTTGAAAACTTATTAGAGTTTGATTTAAGGATATTCACCTTATATATATATTGATATGTGATGTTGACAATGTGTTTTAACTATTTGAATCTCAACGGCTAATGTCATGAAATAATTATTGTCTGACTGACCCCTCCCCCATAATTTCCCACCACAGTAAACATTTAAAATCAAGACAAATAAAACAAGTTTAAAACCCATAATTTTGCACAACTGTGAAAATGTAAATCAATAAAAAAGGGGAAAAAAAACCTTTACAATCAGAAACTGATATTAGCTGCTCGAATCCCATTCAAATTCTGTGAACCTCTTATATCTGGGCTTGAAATCTTGCAAGAACGGTAAGTCTCAACAATTTGCACTGTCAGGTATTAGGCGGATATTTGCAAAAAAAACAAACAAACCCATGCACAATCGGAAAATAATGAGGTAATCAGGGTTATGCTCAAATGATACTCTGTTCAGGTTCACTGGAATTTTGGATGAAATTTGAATTGATTCTTATTTTAGCTGTAAAGATTTGCTCATTCCTAATGACAGAATGGGGAGGATCACATGCAGTATGTTTGGCATGCTGCTACATATGTTGGATTAATCTGACAGCATCCTGCCATTTCAATCCAGTATTGTCTATTCCTCACTAAATGATTATTAGAGTTACTACCCTGGTTCTAAATTATTTCCAGTAAAGAAAAACACAAGTCCATCTTGATTTGTGAGCCAAAATGAGCTTCATGGTAGCCATAAGTGACTAACTAGAGGCAGTATATCACCAAGTATACCATAAATAAGGACTGACTCTTTGCTTGGTAGAAGTTCTGATCTGAAAACTTTGCCTTCGCCAGATCCACAAAGATCCATGAAAATCCAAAAGGATAATTTGCAGAAAATCAACTGTTACAAAAGGGTCACCATTAATTTATTCATGTTGAGCTGTACCTTACACCACAGAAGTCTCACTGAAGTCAGTGGAACTTATTGTGGAGTTAAAATTACTAAGGGTATCAAAAACTAGCCTAAAGTAACCACACAGCTGCTGAAATGTTGCAATTAATCACAAGGAACTTAAAAAACAAACAAACAAACAAACAAAAAACAAAAAAGACCACCAAAAAAAATAGCCCTAACTATTCAAGAAGAATTTTTTAAAAAAAATCCCAGTTAGAACCATTTTCTTTTAATACTATTATTACAGGTTCAAATACCAAAAAGAGAAGACATGCTTACTTAAAATCCTTATATCACAAAGTTTATTAGTTCAGTTATTAATTAATTAGCTAAAACCAAGGCATAAATGTTGAATTTCACTTTTATAGAAGGTTTCAGAGTAGCAGCCGTGTTAGTCTGTATTCGCAAAAAGAAAAGGAGTACTAGTGGCACCTTAGAGACTAACCAATTTATTTGAGCATAAGCTTTCGTGAGCTACAGCTCACTTCATCGGATGCAGTCAGTGGAAAATACAGTGAGGAGATTTATACACACACAGAACATGAAAAAATGGGTGTTGTTATCCTACACACTGTAAGGAGAGTGATCACTTAAGATGAGCTATTACCAGCAGGAGAGCAGGGTGGGGGGTGGGAGGGGAGAAAACCTTTTGTAGTGATAATCAAGGTGTGCCATTTCCAGCAGTTAACAGGAACGTCTGAGGAACAGTGGGGGGGGGGAATAAACATGGGGAAATAGTTTTACTTTGTGTAATGACCCATCCACTCCCAGTCTCTATTCAAGCCTAAGTTAATTGTATCCAGTTTGCAAATTAATTCCGATTCAGCAGTCTCTCGTTGGAGTCTGTTTTTGAAGTATTTTTGTTGTAATATTGCAACCTTTAGGTCTGTAATGGAGTGACCAGAGAGATTCTGTGTGTATATAAATCTCCTCACTGTATTTTCCACTGAATGCATCCGATGAAGTGAGCTGTAGCTCACAGAAGCTTATGATCAAATAAATTGGTTAGTGTCTAAGGTGCCACTAGTACTCCTTTTCTTTTTACTTTTATAGAACAAATTAAAAGTTGTATCCTTTTTATGTTGTCTGAGTTAAAACATGATTGCCTTTGAAATGAAAAATATGTGTTGAAATCACCTTAAAAAACCCCAAAAGGCTTGAATCTGAGACTTGCACCGTATTTTTTTTTAATTTGGTACTAACATTTTAACATGAAATTCTAAACTAAGTTTACACCAAATCCATTGATTTTGTTTGCCTTACAAATCTATATACAAAATTAAATTAGTGGGTGAAAAAAGGGGAAGGGGATAATATAGTATTCATTTATTAGGGGCAGCCAAGAGCTTTGAGATAATTACTTTCAATCAAGGCGGGGCCGACCATTTAAATGTATGACTGTATGCCGACACATGTGTGTATTAATAAAACAGTTTAGCATTCATGGAAATAGGGTTTAGTCAGATTCCAATAGAGCTATCACATCTGGTTTACACTCAATTATGACTTATTCTTGGCAGAATGATATGCATGCATGTAACTAACTATTTAACTCAACCACTGAGACTCAATATGTTTCTGGATTATTTTATTTGAAAGTACACACCAGTAGCCTCACTGGGATAAAAATCACATTTGCACAAGGGTTTTGTAGCATCAGTTTATGCAGAAATACAAAAGCAAACAGATAATACTTATAAGCAAGTATTATGCAAAATTTATGACCACTGAAATGCAATACATTTGAAGCATCTCTTCAACAGACTGGATGACTCAGGAGAAAGGTAACAGGATAAGGTATCGTTTTTAACCTGCCCCAAATTGGCAATGTCTGTGGATGTTTAGTGCTGCATTTGAAATGAAATGGTGCTCTCAGTCCTGTTCCAAGCAGACACAATGTCCGTACGATAATATCCCAGTTGGTGCCCCCAGTTGCCAGTTTCACTGGGGAGACCGAGAGTTCTGTGTGTACAGAGGATGAAGTAACCTCTTAGATCTAGACTCTCCCTAGAACAGGACTGAGGCATGCTTGTGTAGCAGCCTGGGGAAACTTGCACTGTGAGTGCAGTACATGTCTGGTGGATAAATGGAGCTGAGTTCTTAGTGCTATCAAACCATCACCTTGCACAAACCTTAAAATTCTGTAAATTGTATTTTCAAAGGATGTTGAACTTCATTCTTTCTGTACTTTATCCCAGCCTTTGAGCAATGTGGTCCCTGCCTCCCACTGGCATCAATGGGAGCTCTGCCACTGTTTTAAATGAGAGCCAGTATGGTCTCTTACTTGTTCAGTAACATGAAATCTCAAAGCATTTGCATCTTAGATATATTGATGTTTTCTACACTTGGGTTCATTCTGTTTTAAATGTATCAGCAGGAGTTCTGTTCAATGTTGTTTACTTTACAATAAATATTAATTAATCTCTAATGAGTTGCATACTTAGTTCATAATGTTGCTATTGTATATCTGCCCCATTGTGGTATGTTTTATTTCTTTGGTGATGAACTACTAAGTCATCATTATAACAATAATTTATTCTTGAAAATATACAATAGTGTTAGACCAGTACTATTTTGGAAAACCCTGCATCCTCTTTTTCACCCTTCGTTTAATTCTTGCTCCTATAATCCATTTAGATTGATTTCTACTACTTCAACTCAGTATCCATTCCAATACAATTAAGAACGTTGATGAATTCTTTAGCTGATTCAGAAGGGAGAGGATTCTTTTTCATTGCAAAAGTTTGAAGCAACAAACTAGCATTTGCTTAAGACAGCATTTTAAAACTGAAGAGCTAAATTACGGCTTCTGGAGCCAGCTGAGCACTGTGGGGCCTGGAGGTTTGGAAAACACTGAACCACCCAGCCAGTTACAGTAGAAAGCATTATGTCTTTGTCAAGCAGAGGAAGGGATAATGCCTTCTTCCACAAAGGAGCCAGCAGCAGTCCTGGCTGCTCCACTTGATATCAGCCTCTGAATGTTAGCTGGCTTGCAAGGTGGGCAGGCACTGCAGATGAACCAACCACACCTAGATGTTCCCTTGTGGGCCTTGAGCACCACTGGCAACGTAAATCCATCCTCTTTGACAACAGCTAAGAGCATTATGGATGCTATAGGTGCACTGAGGATGGGGAAGGAAAGGGACTCTGCACCCCAGTATGTCTGTGCGGGGGCAATCATCATTTTCTCTTAAAGTATGTAGCAACTCTAATCATTACACACTACTATAGAATAACGTATATAATTTATATTTGAAGTTAACTGACTGATATGATTTAATGAGACCTTGTAACTATCATTAAACTGTATCCATGAGAATTTCTGCTGTTGCTATCATATGCTAAAATTTCTGTAAGTCATCTAAACTTCAGGTAATACGTCTGAATTTCAGCCCAAATAGAGCCAAACACTGGAATCAGAAATTGTATGAACAGTACTTACTACAGATTGATTTAGAATTTCATATGCCAATAATTAACATTTTAAAATCAATATTTTGTTATATGCCATTTCTGCATGTTATTAGCTTATTTAGTAATAGCTTAGTTAGTAATAGCTTATTTTTCAATTATCAGTTATATATGTTTTTGAATTCTGTATACCAAAGTGTTTTGCAAAATGACAGCTGGGATGCTTTGGGCCAAATACTGTTCTCCGTTGCACTGATGTAAACCAGTTTACTCCAGTGTAAATAGGAGCAGAATTTGACTATTTGAATATAAAATGCATGCTTGTTTCTTGTCTAAAGTGTCTTTCAGTCTTTTCCAAATATCCTCCATCACTGGGAAGAAGGTACTAAGACATTATCCCAAGCATTACCAGTAATTTTTATCATATTACTTTTTCTCCTCTCTCTGTCTCTACATTTGTTCCCTTTCCCTATCATGGATTGATGCTTTTTTTGGAAGACAGAGGAAGAAGCAGCAAATCCCTTAAAAATCATTGCTGCTGGGAGAACAGATACTGTTTATTTTACACCTAGACTCCAGCTGTGTCACTCCTCATACAATCTAAAGTTACATGATTTCAAAACTTTGCAGTGAACTCCAAGGTGGTAATATGATGCTGAAGGTAACACGATCCACTGACTAGAAAGATGTTAATCCTGACAAACTGCCTGAGCATTAGCCTGAACCACAGCTAGATTGAATTCTGTCTCCCCTGGGAGGGCCTGCAATGCTGGTAGTAACAAAACGTCTTTTCATAGTGCCCTGAGAAGCAGATGGGCCACTAGAAATGATTTAGAGAAGAGCTTCAGTGCCCTCTAGTGCTCACAAGTGTAATGCCTTTGAAAGAACAATTACCAAATTTAGAGTCCCCCAAATTTCCAGCTACCGTTCGTTATACATGAAAGAAACAGACTTACAGCTACCATTTCTTTACTAACACAGTTACTTCAGAGACATTAAACTATATAATGTCCAGTTTAGTAAATCTGGAGGAATTTGATATAAATTCCTCTTGATTCCTTACTTCTGTAACTTTTAAAAAAAACAACATAATTTTTAAACCGATCCAGAGACCTGTTGATCAGTTTGTTCAGCAATAAGTACTGTAAAAACCACTTTCAAAACTTGAGATCTTTTAGTCAAATCAATCCTCTAATTTATAAATGTATCAAATATAGTCTTATAACCATCTTTTAATTACTTCAAACTATTTACACAAAAACAAAAAAGGGGGGAGGGGTAGTAATCCTGTATATGTAGTTTTGGAGGACAGTATTCAAAATGAAAAAATAACTATACTTTCTAGGAGAATGTTTTGGAACCCCCTGATCTTCAACAATATAACTCAAATACACAATTAGAGTCCTCCCCCACCCCCTTTTACCCCTATGTCACTGGGAGAATTTTAACAATATACACTTGGATACATTCAATATTGTTCAATTTATTGGTAGTACCACTGAGAAAAAAAATGAATGCGGAGAGTAAGTTAGACAGTGAAATGAGATGACAGTACTTAACTATAAAATGAAGCCCTCTTAAATCACATGCATCAAGGCCAGATCCAAAGTCCATTGAAGTCAGTGGGAATACTTCCGTTTACTTCAATGGCCTTTTAATTGGGCCCAAGAAAGGGACTGTGAAAACCAAAGTGCCATTTTTTAAAAAAAAGTTATCATGTTATTCGAAATTGCCTATAGATTCTGAGCTTTACGTACATATGGTGGCTTTGCCACCAACAAATATGTTTTGTAGGTATGTTGCTTAATGGTTTCAGGTGAAACAAGTCGAGATGAAAATATTATTTCTCACACACTAACATCTGATGGCAAAACATCTGATTCAGAATGGATTCAAATAATTTTAATAGAGACACACTAAGTAAAAAAGAGAACTAATTTTTAAAGAAGTTTGAAATTGCATTATATTTTTATAAAAACCAGCTCAATACCTGAACTACAAAGAACATCCTTTTTAAGAATACTGTAGTAAAAATATGTTCTGCTTAGTCTCATTATTTGTTTAAATAATCTGTGGAAAATGTAGCCTCCTAAGCTACTGCAACTCCAAAGTTGGTACATATATCCTGAACTGAACAAAAGGCAATACTTCCAACTTTATTAGAATGGTAAGTTAATTGCACTTGAACTCGCATAACACATAAAAATGACATGTTTTAGCAGAAAAATCATGAGATTCTTTCTAACCCTTATAATTGCTCCAAATGTGCTGTGCAACAGAAATAATTTCATTTTATGATCCAGTCTCTCAATCGACATTTTTCTATGAAGGTCTTCATTCAGAAATTGCCAATCACAAATTGCAGTTACTTATCCCATCTGTTAACACAGTTTATTATAATTGCTTCTGTAATAATGATCTAGTCCAGATCATCATAATTTTTACAGACAAAAACACTTATATAAGCAGACTTTGTGTATTTCAGCAAAGTTTAAGCTGCTATGAGAAGTCTACAAATAGCATATTCCAATCATACTTATTTCTTCATATTAGAGTATTAAGCTTCGGGTTTAAATAGAAATTCAATATTTCCACCAGAAAATCCTAATCACAAGGTGATTTCTAACTTGTTTTCCTATAGAGGTCTATATTCCTTTGTAAGATCTGTAGTCCTTTGTTTTGTAACTTTATTTTATTTTATTTTTTTTGTTCTCCTGCAATAGCAAGGGAAACTGCTTTGGAAGTGCAATCAGAAACTTATGTTTTCTAGGGTTTAATACGTAGAAGAAATGTGGTAGGGAGGAAAAAAGGCTTCTTGGAATAAAGATATGAAGCTTGGTTCCTTTGCTCTAGCTTGCATTATTCTCTCTCCTGTTCTTTATTGCTTATCTTCCAACATCAAGAATTGTGCTGATGTGCTATAAATTTTTTGCTCATAAGAAAACATCTGCATTTGCATGTCCATATAAAAAAATCCAAAGACCCAAATGATCATTGATTTGTGTTTCAAATCCCAGTGGAAAAGGAATTAATTTATGCCCACTTCAGATTAATTATTGCAAAACCCCCAAACTAAATACAACATTTTTATTGACATTTTAACTGGAGTAGAGAAAAAATGTGATATTTACCTAGGAAACCACATAAATCTTGAAATATTGCAAGCTTTAAAAAAATAAGTATATTGCATACTTCACCAGATATGTCTGAGCATCTCTGCTTTGGAATTATTTATTGCTTTTTGCATTCAACAGTTTTATTATTAAATAATTATAAATATTTGATTTCTTAATAGAGGTTTGATGGTCTGTGAAATTCTTATATCAACACAAATCAACAGGAAGAAAGTGCTTTCCAATGAGTTACAAACCATTGGAATGTGAAAAACAAATGAACTTCCCCCAAATTAAAGGCCATTTTCTGAATTAGTGACTCCTGTTGCTAAAGAGAATCCTTTGTCGTAGATACTTCGGTAGGTAAATACTGTATTACATAGTCACACTGTGCCCTTTTTAACAAAGGTACAAAGAGCATTCCCCAGTATATGCTACCTGGCTTATTTCAGTCCTATCCTGGCCAAATTCATATTTTTAAAAGAGTAGATCATATATGAGCATATCGATGAAAGGTAATGACTATGATGTCAGATTGCAATATGTGCTCCTGGAGGATTACACAGGAAGCGATTTTATTCTAAAAGTTAATGGTATTTATGTGGACGTGCAGCCTTAAAGCTCCATCTAGTTTACCTTCATTGAGATTGTGATTACATATAGACCAACAAAAGCATAATGATTTTTAGACTAACCCAGTCTAGAGATAGATACCATCTTAGTACCTTGACTACTGCTGTATGAATTTAAAAACAAGCAGAAAATCGAAGTCTTGCTCGCTTCCCCCCCGCCCCATTTCTATTCTGGAGAAGGTATCTTTCATTTCATGCACTCATATTTTCGCTCTCATTCTGCATATCCATTTCACTATTGGGAGCTACAATGGCAAGGGAAAAAGCTGTTTTTCACTTCGTTTCTTTTAATACCTGCTTATCCGGAGGACCGTTTTTTGAACGCACACACACAGACAAAGAAAAATTGAAGAAACAAAAAAATCCTGAATCGCAAAGAGATTTCTTTCCCCTCCGGAACGATCACTTCTTCCCCTTTTGGAACCCAGTCAGCTCCAGTCTGAGGAGCTGATGCAGAGAAACCCAGCCAGGAGCTAGGAATAAGAGTTGCCAGATGTGGCTTGTGCTCGTCCGGCGGTTGCTCCTGGACCCTTTGGCACGGCTTTCCCAGTACTCAAGCCCCTCCCGACCAAAAGCAAAGGGTCTAGGTTGGGTGTGCGCGCCTGGCCGTCCCCTCCAGGGGCTCAGGAGCACCCCGCACAGCACAGGTCTCCAGCAGCACGCCCCAATCTCAGCCTTTCGCTGCTGTCAAGTTTCTAGCGCACACAGAGGCATCCTCCCGGCTCGGCTCCCTCGGTCTCTGGGCAGGGGAGCGACATGCAGCGTCTCCGCTTCTATCTCCCACCAGAAACGCTCCTTCCCTGCCCCTCCACCTCGCAGCTCCTTTCCCTGCAGCAGCCTTCACTTACTCCCCCTCCCCCCCCCCCCCAACACCCATCCTCAAAGGCAACCCCAGCAGCCAAACCTCCCCGCTCTCCCCGCGCAGCGAGGGCATGGCCCCGAGCCTTACCTGGGAGTCCAGCCGGGCTGGCCGCTTCCCTGGGTCACCTGCGGCGGAGGGCGAGGAGGCAAGTCCCATTCACAAGTAGACACCGAACAGACCCCGCCGCGTCCACAGCCTGTTACGCTCCGCTGGCGGCGGCGGCTGAATGAGGCTCGGAGCGAGAGGCAGGAATTAGAAGCGGGGGAAGGAGGGGACGGGAGCGGGGGAGGGAGGAAGAGCAAAGGGGGGTGAGAGGAAGGAATAGGCTGGAGGCGCTGGCTTCTTCCCGGGCTCTTCTCTTCCCCGCCAAGGGCGATTCCTCCCCGGGCGCCCCCCGAGACCCGGGCGGGGCGAGAGCTGGGCGTGGGAAGCTCTGAGGAGGAGCCCGGCGCCCCGTCCCTCGGCCCAGCTGCCCCGGAGGGGTGGCTGCGGCACGGCCATGTGGGGCGCTCCCCGCCATGGGCGGTCTTCAGGGAGCCTGGCTCCCGCCGTCTCCTCTTCCCCACCCCCACCCCCACGGGTGTTGGGGGCGGAGGCCACCCACGCTGCTGGGGCCACCCGCTAACCCACTGCTCCGTCTCCTCAGGCTGGGGGAGCCCACCTAGGGGGAGGGAGGACTCCGTGGCTACCGAAGCAGGAGATCCCTGGCTGTGTGGGGGAGAGCCGCACCCCAGCAGGGGGGCCCTGTTTATGAGGGATGCCCTACCCCAGCAGGGGGGCCCCCGTTTGTGGGGGGGGGCCCGATTGTGGGGAGGAGCCGCACCCCAGCAGGGGGCCCCGTCTGTGGGAGGAGCCGCACCCCAGTAGGGGGCCCTCCTGCTCCACTCCAGCCAGGGCTATTAGTAGAACTGGGCGAACCCATATGCCTGTGGTGCCGACCCCATCAACTGCTATTTTTCAAAGTTACGAAATTTTCCTCAAAATTTTGCCATGTGGTGAGAGCCCTGGCCAGCTCTGGTTGGTAGGGTGGAGGGCTCGGGGCCCTACCATCCAGGGCCCTCCCCTGGGCAGGAGTTTGCGTGACCCCCTGCTCTAGCAGGTGAGGTGGAGCTTGAGATCGATCCCTCTTCCAGACCCCTCTGTCCACCCTGTCTTTAGTTGTCTGAGGACTACTGGCGGTATTTTCCCTACAACCAGAGGAAGGGGCCAAGTCCCCATACCAGGCTGCTCAGCAAACAGCAGACGTGGCCGACTCCTTTCATTTCATGGACCTCCAGAGAAAAGTACAGCCAGGCCCACCCATCAGAAACTAATGGCAGTGGCAGATGCCTTACTCCCCACTCTCAAACACTCACAGATAGGAACCAGGAGGAGATGACCATGGCCCAAGTCCCTCTTTTCCATCAGCCTTAGAACCAGTGGTGGTGGTAGTGAAGACCTGTCTGCTCCCTGGATTCCCAGTGAACACAGTGGATAAAGCATTCCCTTTCCCTGTCACCTGTGATCCAGCAGCAGAAGATCATATCTGCCCACCTAATATCCAGCCACCCAAAAATAAGCACAGCAGAGGCAGTTGGGTGATTTCTAATCCCAGGAGTTTACTTTAGCATTTGGGTTGGATCCATCCACTGGAGTCTGCATCAGGTGGAGATAATTTGCCCATGCCTCAATCTGTTCCACAAGTTCTCCCCAGCTACACTCACATTGTTCTGTGACTTTATAGCCAGACCCCTAAGAACATGACTCTCATACTTTGTGGTTAATTGAGCATTGCCAAAAACTCTATGCAGAGAAAAAAATGGCACAGGCACTACCATTGGAGAAGGAACAAAAGGAAGGAGGCAGTGTGGTAAGCAGATGGACTAAAGCAACCCAGGCTGGGAGGGATGCACTGCTCATGAGCCCAGCAGATTAAAGCTACTTCCTCCTGAGTACCACAGGTCTCAGGGAAAGAGCAGGGAGCCTCAGGCACTCTAGGTTGGTAGAATTACGTCCCTGGAGAATTAAAGAGAAAATTTTTTTCAAAGGGCCATTGTGAGTTGGAGATTCAATTCACAATCCCATTGGGGCAATACCTATATGGGGAAACAATTTTTAGGGGACAGGAATGTTTTAAGGTACATATGGAGTAAGATCATCTGATATTATGATAGCAGCTGAAAACCAGACTCAAAAATCCATTGTCTGGACACTTTACAGACAAGTAACAAGTCCCTGCCATATGGTATTTACAGTCTAGGTGTGGCAGCATACAAGAAGTAAAATAAAAAGATAAACATAGCGGGGATGAATTGAAAGGAGTAAAACAAGCTACTAAATTATTATTTATTATTTTATTTGGATGGGAATGGTGTTTTCAGGTGGCAGATATCTGGTGAGGAGGAAATTTGTTTTGGGAAAGTTTTATAAGAGCAAAGTTGATGTGGGGAACTAAGTAAGAGGAAGGTGTTTTGAGGAGTTTTTGAGGGAAGAGAGTTTCAGAGAAGAAGTTTGATGAGAATGTATTTTGGATGTGTTTTGTGAGGGGAATTTGTCTTGGGAGAAGGAAGCTGTGAAGAAGTAGAAATTTTGTGAGCATTATTTTGAGGGAAGGCAGCATATTGTGAGATTTTTACACAAGTAAGAGTTGGCTAAGTCATATAAAGTCTGCTCCCATATACAGAGCAGAACACACAGTTTACTTTTTCTCACTATTGGCCTGATCCAACTCCCACTTAAGTTAATGGGAGTCTTTCCACTGATTTTCACACAAGGTGGATTAGGCCCTAAATTCTCTTATGACATGGAAATAAGCAATGGTTTTCCTTTGAGTATATACAGTAGTGACCGATACTTAGTTTGGTTCTGCTATTGTCTCTAGTGGCAACTGAATTTCCGTTTGGCAAAGCTCAGAGCTGGAGAGGTTGCTGGAACATGTTTTCTTCTCTTTTCCATTGCTAGTTTTGGATGCATAGGTGGAGGGATGATTGTTGAGATTTTCTTCTTAAACTGCTGACATCAGATTTTTCTTGAATATAAAGGAAATCTGAAAGCAATTTCAATCTAATTAAGCATACACAAAAGGTACTTGTAATACTCTGTAGTCAAAGACCATATTGATCTATAATGTAAGCTTGCATTAATTCTATTCAAGAAGCATGTTATCAAATGAGTGTGGCAACATTAGATCTGGTGATTGGCTTGAGTTTTCCCCTGGTTTCTGAGCTAAAATTTCAAAGATTAAAACTAATCAGATGTTTCTATTACATTTGTCTTGTGTGATCCTGTGCCTTTAGCAGTTGTAGTTGGAGGATCCCATCCTGCAGGAAAAATTAAGGTGAAATTCTCATCCAAATCAATAGAGTCCCAAGCTCAGTGCTGCCCTTTGTGTATTCAATAGCATCAACAGTCAGCAGCCAAACCACAAAACAAGACATACTAGATCAAGTTTTGTTCATGATGAGAAACTGAAATCAGTGGCTTGCATGAATATATCTGAGGTCAGAATATGGCAAATTAGTATTAGCCACTACATGGTGTATAAGTAAAGGAACAGTTCCTAATTACTATGTCACCATTTCAGGAGATTTATTTTGGAAGGGCCACATCTTGATATCCTTACTCAGGCAAAACTCCCACTGAAGTCAATGGGATTTTTCCTGTTTATGGACCGCAAGATTTGACACATAGCTCCAGAGCACAAAGTCCAGCCTAGACCAAATACTAAAGGGATACATGCAGGAGGCAAGGGAAGAAGAATCTCCCGAGCCACAGAACAGTGGAACCTACACCATCTGGATGGTTGAAGTAGGTTCTTATGTATCCTCCCCTCTTGGGATGTACCATAGGAGGGTTCCCACATTGCCTGCAGCAGGAGTTGGAAAGAGCTCAAAATGGAGGAAGATAAGGAACAGGTGAGAGAAAAGGTGTCAAGAAGAAGATGAATTAGGAGTTAGGACACCTAACAGAGGATACTATTGACCAAAATTACACCTACGACTTCAGTTCAATAGGATTTCACTGAAACAAAGAAGAATTTGGTTCAGTGTGAGAAACCAAAGAGCAGCTGGGATCCAATAGCCACAACCATCACTGTAGCCATAACTATCTTCTTTCAGGAGACGTGAACTTTATGGTTTCTTTTTAGAGAAAGGTTGAAAAAAATATAGAACAGATATCATCAGGTTAAAAAAATCATCTCATTAAACACTACTGGTATAGAAGCTGCTACCACAACAAAGCTTGAAAGTCTTGGTATTTCTCCATGGCCATAAGGGTGAAGTGTTGGACCTTGAACATGAGGGTATTAAAACAGGAAGAGAAAAGACAAAGGCTCTATTTTTTAAAGGGTGGGGGAGAATGAGGATTAGGGAAGGAGAAGAAACAAACTTCTGATACAGAAAATATCATATTTCCAATCTGTATATTATAATCTTTCCCCATTGTGATTTACCAGTTGAATACTACACAATTGTCTTCTTGTAAAAATGAAAATTGTAATGATGAATACCGACCTGTAACAGGTACTCCCAAAAGTGCATTCCACCTCTATACCAAATGGCACCCTGGAGTAAATGGCTTGTATGGGTTTTCATTCTGGTACATCAGTGACTAGAAAAGTTTGTTTTCATTCCGCTCAGTGTATCATGTTAGTGGAAAATTGTCCAAATCTGGAAGGAAGAAAGGAAAAAAGTAAAATAGTGGGGACATCTGCTGTTGAGCACAAGTATATCTAAGTACTGAGAGTGAGTTCACAGCGGGCAGTGACTCTTCATCCAGAACACCACAAAAGGAAGAGACGTTGGTATTGCCTGCATCTTAATGTAAAAGTCATTGGATAGGTCATTTTAAAAAAAAAATTGACATCCTGAATGAGTTATTTCTCTCCACCCCCGTTCCCCTGCCCCTGGTATGCCTGTGGTGGTGGTGTCCAGCCTCCATTTCCACTCTGCCCACTCCAGCCAGACCCAAGGCAACTGTGGTGGCAGTGCCCAGCCCCCCTTCTTCCACCGCACTCCCCATATATGGGAGATCAAAAGCCCTGATCCTGCAATCCAATCTGTGTGATCAGACCACTGGGGATGACTTTAGTGGGACACCATGCAGATAAAAAGACTCACTACTAGAGATCAAATTTCAGAACCGGGGCTCAAATTTGTTCATGTTATAATGGGAGAAAAAAATCTTTCTGTGTGGAGATCCTTTTCCATTTTTACCAACCTAATGGAAAGTCTGGTTTTGATTAAGACCTTGGCAACAGAAGCTAAATCAATTTACACCATCAGGAGATCTGGTTCAACATGTGCTGAGCACAGCTGAGTACGGGCCTTTCCAGATCCATGATCTCTGGGCCCATCCTGTACTTATTCAGTCCCCAGTATGGTTTAAGGCAGATCAAAATTAGGCCGGCTGGCTATCGCTCCTAAGAGCTGGTATACTTGGTAGGAATTTCTGGGATGAAACAGCACTCTGACCATGCACCCTTTCTGTTTCTCTCACCTCTACATTCAACATGTCTGTCAAGCTGGGAGCTAGGTAGGGGTTGGCAGACTCAGCTCCTATGCCAATCAAATTCCCTCATGCCAGGATAATCCATGGGTAGACATCTAAGCCAGTTTTCTGCCAGCTTTATAGTTCAGAACAGCTCAACGCAGTTGATGCATCTAAGGATCTGGCCCAGAATAGTTAATTAAGCTGTGTTATTCGTCCCTACAGGACTTAGACTGAAATACATTTACAGAGAATGCCATTCTAAAGTAAGTGAATTTCTGTATATTAAAGTACGGCATGCAGAGGATATATTATGCACTCCACTGTAACTATAGTATCTGTTTACACACACTTCACTGTAACAATAGTCTTTATTACCTAATATCCATACAGCACAGAAAAATTAGAAGAAAATGAAATGGTATGTCAGATGAATCTCAAACTTTTAAAAGAACCTATATCTTTTGCTAATGGGCTTTTAGGGATACAGGTCAGAAAGCTAGATTTCTTATTTAGATAAGATATGATTTACAGTTAGGAACTTGAGACCCATTTATTCCTGACACCACATCTTAAAAGAAAAAAAAGAAAAAAAATATCACCACCATTGTATAAAGAGAATTTACCTTTCAATGGCACAGTGATTAAGTTGACAAGCAGGATCGGGCCCTTACTGAAATTCCAGATCCTGTTGGGGTTTTTAAAAAACTCGGGGACTTGGAGGAAGTAATTTACATAATTCATTTTACATGAAAACAATTGTCCAAGGAATCGTTTCAACTTACTAGAGAGCATACACAGTTTGAACATAGACAACTTGACAGAAAAACATGGCATAGCTTAATACTTAGTACCATTATTTGTGTTCTAATTCCACTTCTGAGCATCACTTCTTTTGTACAGCATGTGCTGTATAATTAATAGCTTTGCTTATTGCAACTCATAACAAAAGGATATTTAAAACCTTTACAGTTTGACATTTCTCTATTTTCTTGTGCTCCATTTAAGGAAAATGCATGTTATGATTCACAAATGATGAGGTTTTTTTCAGTATATAGTGGGAGTATGTAACTTCAGTTTGCAAATAGTCCAAAGTGTGGCCAAGTAGATTTAAGGGAGAATGATGTTCCTGTAATCTTAGCAGCTAACCCTTCTGTACTGATGAACACCAGGCAGTCATGCTTATCTAGCACAAAGATCTTTCTTCATTTAATGCCCGCAGCTTGAGATAGTCAATCTTGCCCAGCATGCACCTCAAGTATTTCAGATTTTTATTTGTGATTTTTGTTTACGTCCTGGTGCTATTTCTGCTACTTTGAGTCAATAGCTACTTATCTACCCATACAAGGCCATAATCAGAGGCACTGTTATACTGGTGACCATATTGCACAAATCTCAGTGCTCAATCACTATCACCATTATAGCTGTCGGGTAAACAATTACCAATAGAGCCATTTGTTTATAGTCCAACAAAATAATGATAAAGCGTTAACTACGAATTTTACTTTAAACTATAAATAAAGTTGAACCAACTGAACTACCAAAACTGCATTAACATCTATCTGATGTTTTAAACAATCCATAATCACTTCCATCTAATAAGCTCAAGTGAATAAAAATGGATATACAAAGAAATAAGTTTGCTTGACACTTTAAAGTCCACAGGACTATAATTCTTTAATACTGCTTTTATCATTAGATAAAATATTATTAAAACATTATAATTTAAGTCACATGAGTTATAACTAAAACATTAGATGATTCACAAAATAATCAATCATAAAACAGGAAAACAGACTCGGTTATGAAATGTAGAAAAATGAAATGATCTATGTTGCTTTTGTAAAAAAACTCTTCCATTTAGTTTTGAAAGTTCATTGATCATTGGATGCAATATAAGATTTTGGCGAAATTCCCATGTGTAATAAAGCACCAATTTGCTTTATTATGGATGATTATTTAAAGAGATTGGTATTTATTCAGCATTTGTGGCAGGTTGCATTTTTTAAATCATGTTGCATTTTTTTTATTGTCATATACTAGTTGGTCAAGGGGTATAAGTGACTCCCTGAGAGTGAGAGGGCTGAATGAAAATGACAGGTTTTGCTTCAAAGAAGGTAAGATGTGTTTATTCTTAATTGGTGGATGTAATAGAGAATCTAGTAAAATAGTTTCAGTCTCTGAGTTTTAAAGGGTAAATCACCTTCTGCAGTTACGTTATTCAAAAATCAGCACAAGCAATAAGGTTCCAATGTCTGGAGGCACAAGATCTGGAAAGTTCACAAAGTTCTCATTCAAATCAATAGGAGTCTTTCCACCAACTGTAGTGACCTTTGGATCTGGTCCTATGGTGTCTGCAATCCCTGTACGTCGTGGAATAGTGCCTCACGAGGGTTCTTTTTTAGTATCACGCAGGGAGTGTGGGTGTAAAGACATGGAATGGCCATTAGATCTTCAAGTAGGTGGCTCCACCAGCCAAACATTCATGCATAGGTATTGCATGCTGAACCGCCATCACAAACCCCTACAGATCTAAGGTCACACCACAAGCCACAGGGTAGCTTTGGGACGATTTTGCCCTCTATAGAGCACCTATTTGAAAATAAAACTAAGGAGATTTTGTGACTAAGGAAAATATTTGGGGCCAAGAATGAATTTGAGATTAACTAAAATGGAAAATTAAGCAACGATCACATAATTGAAGTTGGAGATTGTTGTTGTTGTATGGCATTTTCATGTTGAGGAGGGAGCGGGGAAGACTAATCAAACAGCTGAATTTATCCATGCTTCGTCAATGAGGCTGCTGCCATTTTCCAGGCATTTATATAAGCATGCCAAGAGAACATACAGCTTTCAAAAACAAATTTTTAGTAGCTGTTCTTCTGTTGTTTTAGTAACTTGATGCTTTTGGTTATTTGTTTTATTTAGTTGGGAGCATTAGTTATTGAGAAGAAAAACATAGCACAAGAGAAGAAAAACAAAGCTGAATCTTCTGATGATTCACTATCCAAGACCTGGGACAACTTGCCCTCCATTTCTCAAAATGAGAAATTAAAATAACGAAAATGCTTAAATCATCAAACAATGCCCGACATTTTAAGCGTGGATATGGTGGGTGTTGATGAATGGTGGAAAGCATTTTCAGACTACTCTACCATGCCACTGAATAAAATCAGTGATGAACCTCAGTCCCACCTGAAAATTCCCATATACTGTATCATTAAAAAAAACCCTATGGCAATTTAACATTTTCTTGTCAACCCAGGCCTCTTTCAGGTTTCACAACAAAAATAAATCCTGTATAGTTCACACAAAAAATTCACCCAGTTTCACAAACCTGAGCAGCAGATTCCTGGGGGCCTCAGAGATTTCAGCTGTCTCCAAACTGTCTATTTAGCCCTTACCTTCTGTGAGAAGAGCCTTAATTTTCATAAGAATTCCACTCGCAAGGAAGCTCAGGATTCCTCTCTTGCCTTTGCATTATTTTAGGGGTGAGGAGGTAGTCCTCTATAATCTGACCCATGCATTCGTACTGCACTCATTACTATGGTAACTGATGGACTGCAAATCTCCTCCCCCACTTTTTGCTTTTAAAGGTTGGAGTAGCTTACTCCCTTATCTTCTATTTTTAGGGTAGCATCTGTATTCCTGAATGAGTCTTATTTGGGGATGAGCCTGTCAGTTCCCTTTTTTCTGCAGGAGCAGGGCAAGAAAACACCCTATTTCATTGCTGGGTACTCCGAAATCAGCATAAAATATGCCAGATTGCCCTACATGACAATCTGAAATGTCAAGAGCAACTGAAAAGATGGAATGCACTGAAAACCCAGCCAAATGACAGGTTTCTCAGAACCCTAGTGAGTAACACTTCAGTGGAGCTTCTCATTTGTCTCCTGCAAGTAAAGAACTGGACCTGCCTACACCAAGTTGTTTTTAGAGCATTTCTTTATGGTTTTATATATTGCCACCACCAATTAGCTTTGTTTTATTTTGTCAGGGCATGGTGAAATGCCCCACTATCCCCTCTGTGTGTTTTTTTCTTTCATGGCAACATAAAAGAAAGATTTCTTTATATCAGGCATGATCATTAACACAATAACAAACCAAACATACTCAAGAGCACACATATAAGGCAAACAGGTAAATTAGCAAGTCCCTTGCATTTTCGAACATTTACAGTTAGATATTTGTGCCCTAAGTAATTTTGATCTCTTAAGAATTACTCCCATCAGCGGGCCTTCATACTTGGTCCTCTCTGAGTTGCTTTCACTCTACTCTTCATCAATATGGAATACAAAGGTCTCCATTTCTCCCTTCATAGAGCTTGCTTTCTGAAAATAGGGAAAATCAATGTCCAACTTGATCCCCAACAGTTATATTTGTTTCCAGCCCATGATTCCTTCTAGAATTAGCCACCATAAAAAACATATGGGAGTACCCATGCTGTTACAGCAATGATTCCTGATATCACTTCTAGAACATCTCACAGCAGTCGGAACTAGCTTCAATAATACGTACATTTTCTTATTACTTTACAGAAAGTCTACACATGTCATAGGGCAGCCCCACCCAGAGTGCCCTCCTGCTCTCCTGCTGCAGGTTACAGCACAACCAGTGTGCCTCCTTCAGTTTTCCCAGGAACTCTACATCAGGCTCTCTTACTTCAATAATACCCTCTTCAGAGCTGGTGCAAATGGTGCAAAACGTAAGTCCCAATACACGATCCATTTACCATCCCAGTGCAAGCAATCCTTAAAATCCTGAACCATCTCATTTATTGACATAACCCATCATCCGCCATATGCAGATTCCTCGTTGGTCCTCTTCTTTTCCTCTGCTATGACAGCCACCTGAGCCCTTGCAGCTGGAGTGAAACCCTGCTCTTCCCCTCAGTCTCTGTGCTGAGAGCAGCCTCACCAGGAAAGCACCTCTCACTCCTCCTGGCCCTCCAACTATTCCCCAGGATCCCACTCTCCAGCCCTGGAGATGTCAACAGGTAAGTCCTCCATTACTCTCCTGTCTTCTGATCTCTCCAGCCCTTGGCTCCAGTTTTCTTGCTTAGAGGTCAGCAGGCAACTCCCTTTACAGCTCTCTGGCTCTCAGTTCTCTCGAGTCCTGGTCGTCTGGCTTGGGGAGGTCAACAAGCAAAACCCTCTTCTGCCCTCAGTCTTCTCCCATGAACCAACTATAGTGTCCTTCCAGGAGCTTCCACAGTCCCCCTACTCCCACCTTCTCTTTTCTGAGTCTCAGGGAGTTCTGACTCACCAGATCTCCTCCTCAGATTCTCCCTGATTCTTTATAGCCCCAGGTGCCATCCTATCCTCTTAACTGGCCATCTGATATTGGGAACCTGACCCTGTTTCATTTACAAGGGCCAGCCACCCTGGTGACATCACCGTTTGAATCTGTAATTAGAATGCAAGAGGCTAAGAGAATTGAAACGCTGTCCTGCGCAAGTAATTCCCATGTGCCAATGAAAGCTACACATGTATTTAAGAAAGAATAGATCCAATATTGCTTTTGGTTGACAGACATGATACCATTTTAGCTGAGAATACTAAAAGCCATTGTATTAATGTGCTAAATAGATAACCTAGGGTATGTCTACACAGGGATAAAACATAAGTGGGCTGGCCCCGGTCAGCTGACATGGGCTCAGGCTCCAGAGCTGAAAAATCACTCTGTAGATGTTTGGGCTTGGGGTGGAGGCCTGCAAGGGAGGAGTGTCCCAGAGTTCGGGGGTTAGCCTGAGCCTGAATGTCTAAACAGTGAGTTTTAGCCCCAGAGCCCAAGCCCCTAAACGGAGCCAGCTGTGAGTCATTTATCCCTGTGTAGATGTACTGCTAGAAAACAAATTTAGATTAAGATGTGTCCAGATGGTTCAGATTACTGACAACATGAAGACAGGAGAGAATTTTTTCCCAATGATTCTGGCAAAAAAAGAATTCCTGGTCTTTTACCTAAAATTATATAGCAAAATTTCCCAAAAGCGCTATGGGCAAATTAAGGCTGTGCTGGAGTTAAGATTTAAGGAGGCAAATAGATACAGTACTAGAAGCTAAAAATATATATTCGCTGAATTACTACTACAATTATTCTTGCTATCAAGTTCAAATTAGAAACAAAGATTTTAAAAACCTTTGGGCCACCAACTACTGTCGGATGAGGAAGCAGGTCTGTGATTCAGATGCTTTTACACTTATTATTGCAGTGAGTTAAAACATAAAATCCCAAACCCCTATTCTGATACTAAATCTGAAGTAACACCTTTGATTTATGTTTGGCTTGCCTTTAATGGAGTTACTTTGAATGTACATCACTGCAATCAGGATCTAACCACTGAGAGGATATTAGAAGGAGATTAAACATGATATTAATCAGCAATATCCCAGAAGATCCAAGGATTTTCAGTTTACAAGATTGTACAACTGTTGGAGAGTTGGATAAATTTCAAATGCAGTTGTTAAGAGACTTGCAGCAGCCCATAGGATCTGTTTTTTAAGGACCTGAAAGTTGACAAACAAACTGAATACTATGGAGGCATGAAATAGAATGAGTGAACCTACAAGTGAGAAGAATATGCTCTGTTTCAGAGGGAATTCTGAGGATATTTATGAGATCTGGTCTTTTAAACTAGATTTATATGATTAATTTGTACTTTATTAGATAAATGTATGGCGTTCTCTTTTAGGCCCCAATTTAGCAAAATACTTAACCATATTTAACTTTCAGGTATGAAAACAGGTATTTTGATGCCTAAGGAACTTTGCTTTGAGTACTCAGATGTTGGACATTCAGTTTTTGAGATTTCTGGGCATTCAGTTTTTCAAAGTTTGAGTATTGAGCACACAATGTTATATAGTAAGGGTCTGATCCTGCAGTCCTATTTTAATCAAGCGATATTCCCATAGGATTTAATGTAAATTTTGCCCAAGTATGAGCTGCAGGAATCAGCTGCAAGACCACACATCTTGAGGGATACCCTCTCTAAAGTCATCAGCATGGCAAATTCAACAACCCAATGTGTAATTCTTGAGGCGGAGGACGATTTCCATTTCATTCACATTAATGTCTCATTCAGCATAAGAACACACAAAATCCATCTTCCTGAGAGCCATAAAGCAATAGAAATAGTTGATACGTATTCTGGAATAAATGAGAATCCCCCAAAATGATTAAAATAAAATGAATTGTATTGGTGCCAATCCATGGATGAAAGGTTTTGATGCAGATATTAAAGATCAGAATTTAAAAAGTGGGGCATATAAATGTATATACAAAAATAATGTGTGCACGTATTTACTGTGACTGTGTATGAAATGACAGTAATTATGCATGCAATTAGCCATTTATACCTGTAACTGGTTCTTCTATGCACTTACCACAGTTGTGTATGCAAATTTAATAAATGTGTGTACTAATTAGTCATGCAAATTTGGAAAGCTATACCTTTGGAAAATCAAGCCTTACATTTTAACTTTCTCTGTCGTAGGGTTGGGTTAACCATAATGGATCTTGAAGGTACCAGCAGAAATTCTAAATAACCAGAAATGTTCTAAAACATGTGATGGTATTTGTAAAATAATATGCATTGTTTGGTGGACTGTATTTCACGATTTGTGCTAATCTTCTGAAAGATATTTCCAAAAAATATTCTCAAATCCTACTGGGTTTATATCTGCAAAAAGAGCTATAAGATGGCGTTGTCTCAATTACAGAAGTGAGTTTTCATTATTTGGATTATATACTGGAGTAACATTCTTACACCCTGTTTAGTATAATTATAGAAAACCAACTAGACATACATTTAAAAATTATAATGGTTTATTGCAATTGCCTGGAGCAATTAAGACTTAAAATTAGAATTAAAGGTTGTACAGTTTGATGTAGAAGACCCTATAGAGTATTAAAATTTTAGCATCACTTCATTCTCCAGGCACAAAGTTGTCACTAGGAAATATAATACTCATTTTTTTTCTCAATTAATTATAGCAAAGGCATAACAGAATATACACCAAAGAATGCCCTGTATGTTATTCATGAGTCATCAATTAAATGAAAAGTGAATCTACCATTCACTATAGTATTTTCAGTCAATGTTAGTTTGAAGCTAAGTCCATGGCCTATGCATGTTCCTTCTCTCTTTCTTAAACTGCAGAGCTCTCCATGGTGCACACGGGATTCTGAGTCTCAGAATCAGCTGGGGTCTCAGCTAGATGAAGTCTCCTCCTTGCACAGCTGACACACAGCTTTTAAGCCTCTTTTGGGACTTGTATGTCCCCAAAAGGCATTCCGAGATTTATTCTTCAAGCTCCATGCAGAACTCCCCTTAATATCACTAGAAGATTCATGAATAGGAGAAAGGAAAAGGGTACAATAGATGCTTGCAACACAGATCCAAGAAAATAATGTCCTAAACTTGTATATGTCTTTATTCGGTTAAATCACAATTCAGCAAAGCACTTCATCATATACTTAACTTCAAACATATGCTGAAGAGCATCCCTTTTTAGCAAAACACTTAAACATATGCTTGATGTCAGTAGGACCAGAGGTGAAAGTGGGCTGGTATGGTGTATCAATAAGAACTGGCTGCCGGTACTGGCCCGTACACAGATGACATAAAAGAGCTGCTGCAGCAGCGCTTTAATGTCGCTGCTCCGTTTGCTCCCCTCCCCCCAGGTCTGCCAACTCCCTGGAAAACAAACTACCTGTTTATTCAAGTCCCTGCACATATTAATCATGTGAAAGAGAATGAAACATGAAAAGGCAGTGTTTAAAATGTGTAAAATAAACATTTATAAGATACAATCAAATATGAGCACAAATTTCAACTTATTCATGGTATACAGTACATGACGGGAAAATTGATGGGGATGCTTAAGGGAAGTTCTATTAGAAAAAGAGTGATGTTCAAGATAACAAGGTTACCACACCATTATGCATTTTCTGCATGGAGGAGCAGGTAAGCCTCATTGACCATCAAAATACTGTGCCAGTAATCAAAGTCCTTGAAGGCAAATATTAAAAATATTGTATCTTAAATGAGACCAAGGAAAGAATCAGAAAATTAATTGCTAGAAAATGTTATATAACAAGAGCATCTTAGAAAATGCATGGATTTAAAAAAAAATCAAGGGAAATGTGTTTGCCAAGTGCCATTTATATCTAGAATAATTACAGAATGCAGTACATTAACATAAAGCAATAGTATTAAATTGTTTTTTAGTCTCTGTATACTATGAGAGATATACCCAGAAAAACTAAACTGATCCAACTGTCAAAAAATAATGTTGGCAGGGAATAAAATGAAGAAGCTGTCATACAAAACAAAAACAAAAGGCCATTAAGAGCTCTGGTAATACATGATTTCTGCTACAAGTTCAAATAAAATAAAATGAAATAAAATAAATGGTCAAGAAAAATAAAATACTTTCTATTAGTGGACAAATAAAGGTCTGCCCAGTAAGTTCATTTCAGTTATTCACATAGTTTAAGACAAGTTCCTTCATATGGAGAAAACCATGATGAGGAAAGATCTATAATCACAGAAAGTATAAGTAAAATTCCACAATATTTTTCAGAGGAAAGACTCAAATACCTTTGGAACAACAACAGTGTCAAGAAGAGAAAAAAATGTGTGAAGTAACAGCAGATTCATTCATATCCAAAACCACAGCACAAATCTGAAAAAAGAAGATCCAGATCAAGAAAAAAAAGGGAGGGACATGAATAATTCATTGATATAATGTAACGTGAAATGTTTATGTACCATTGTGGGCTATAATAAGTAGTAATCCATTAAGAGTTTATATGTTGTCTTCTCAACAACCAATATATTGTAACTCCACTACAAATGAATGGTAAATAATTGTCTCATTGACACAGTCATTTACCTAATTCACAAGGGTGTTGTGAGCCATGATTCATTAGGTTTGCAATGCGCTTTGAAATCCTGGAATGAAAGATGATAAAGATGCTCAGAATATTATCATCATAATACATAGTATTATTCTTGTCATCAAACAACATGCCTTAGGAAAAGGCACTTTTACATATCAATTAATTTGTGAATTAATAGCTTACTTATTCCAGTGTAAACTCTCTCATTATTAGACCCGATCCTGGATGCAGTTTATAAGGCACTATAATGTGTTGGTAAGCCCCTGGAGGCCATATATACTGGCTGTACTCTGTACCATATACTTGGTGAAAAGCACTCAGATGCGTAAGGAAATTCAAACCTAAACATGCTCTGTGGGTAGGCGCAGGAGCTGTGGGGACATCATTAGAGCTGGTCAGAGAAACCTAGATGGAACTATATTCAATCAGAATATGCATTTGTGGTGAAATTGAAACACTTCATAAAATTGGGTCAATTTCACCAGCATTTCATTTTGGAAGAGAACTGGGAGGAGTGGGAGAAAGAGGAGTTCAAACAGTGTTAAAAATGTCCATCTTGATATTTTGGAATAAAATGTTTTGAAATGACTTCTCATTTTTAATTTTTAAAAATATTATATTATAAACATTAGAAATCAAACTAAAATATTTTGAATTTTCAAAAGAAAATATTGTGATTTGTCTAAATGAAACATTTCCACCAATCCAAAACTAAACATTTTCTCAATTTTTTGCTTTTGTGGGGAGTTTGGAAATGTTTAGTTTTCACTCTGATTTGAAACAAAACCTAATTTCAAAAGCTCAAAATCTTTCATGAAAGGGAACTTCTGTCCTCCCTACAGCTCTAGAAATCCTGAATCCTCTCTATCTTTCCAAGCACCCCCAAATTGCCATTGCCATATGGATAATCTTCATCCTAAGAGGTCCTAACTTCGACAGCCTCCAAACAACAGTTTAGCAAGGGAAGGCTTTGGGCTGTGCGTGTCAATTCAGTACCTCCTCAAGTCACTGACAATCAGCAGATCCAAGAACTCTTCTCCCTCTGGGATAATGCGGAGGAAATTCATATGCTCATTGTCTCCTCTGATGTTATTCCACAATACCCATACACAGCATTTGGCAAGGGCAAAGTATAAGCAGATTCATGTGCACTACATGTATAGAATGTTGTCATGGATCATCACCAGAACCTGGCACCTTCAGCATCAAAACAGGTCTCTATTACCAGAGCTGAAGGAGAAATCCTGTTATGTGGTATCCGTACAAGCCTCTCGTCATCTGTGGAACCACCAGCAGACACACACAACTCAGTTTAACATATGCCAGTTTGCGGGGAGCTTTTTTGTTAAAAATCAATGTTAGCCTCCTCAGCTACAGAGCTCTGATGAGCCACATGTATTGTGGTACTGCTCATGTAGCCCAGTGTGAGCATGATACTGTTTGAGCTTGGATAGCAACTTGGGAAAGAGAGGTGTAGAAGGGTAGGCATAAAGCTTGTCTTTCCAAGAGAATAGGAAAGCATCTGTCAAGGAACCCTGCCCTGAACAAAAAAGAGTTGGCCCTTTCTGTTGAGATGAACAGCATATAGGTCTCTGAGAGGCCTGAAAACTGAATCTCATGACATTCAGCCTGAGACACCACTCACCATCTCTGCTGACTGATCTACTCAGGTGATCCCCCAAGCTGTTCTTAACACCAGAAAGTTAGGATGCTTTGAAATTCATTGCATTGCTGATACAAACTCCCAAGGATGTATTACCTCTTTACAAACTCTTATGCAACCTCTCCCTGCCTGTTCACATAGAACATCACTGCTGTGTTATCAGCGAGAATAGAGAGGATGGAGTTTTCCACAGAGATTTTTTTATTTATAGTTTTTTATTAGTTTTTTTCCAAATATAACAAATATTCCAGAATACCAGATTCATCATTATATACAAAATAAATAGAGTTAGGATAAAGGAAATGGAGGAAAATCAACATATTTCTCTTCCTGGTCTAAGTTAATCACAGACCTTTAAAAAGTCTGCCCAAATTTGCTTTTTCAGGCATTCCCTTTCTGCGGAATGCCAGTCATTCATTAAATGCAAGGTCAGCCATATGACTGAGCCAAGCATCAATATTTGGATGTCATTGATTTTTTCCATTTTTTTAGGATTAATTTTTTAGCAACCAAAGGTTTGGCACCAAAGTGGGGGTTGGCCTCAATGGCCCGGGCACCAGAGCCGGAGTTGACAACCCTTGATTAGAAGAAGTTGGTACCACAGCGTGTCTCATTCCAGATGACACTATCTTTTCCTCTTGGTAGTTTACTGGTAGACAGTACTGGAGACTTTGGCCTTCTAGGGGAGCTCAGCTCCTTTAAGGAACGGTGTTCCATTCTTCTCTGCTTCTTCCGTGGCACTGGAAAAGGGGCTTGTTGACGAGTTTCAAATACAACATCCAGAGAGGCACTCCTAACCAAGGAGTACTCAGTGCTCGTGCTGAGGGTGGATGCAGGACACCCTCCATGAGAATGTGACACAGTCTCACCTCTCCATCCTTTTTAGTCCAAGGTTTATAGTCCCTGCAGACCTGACAATGGTCTCAAACATGACCTTCACTGCTGCACTTTAGGAACTTGGAATGAGGATCACTTACTGCAGCCAGCAGAAAGCTTAAATTCCACAGACTGAGACATATCCTGGTACTGAGCGATGGTACCCTTTGTATAAAAGAGGAATCCAGTGCCAAAAATCAGAATAAGGAAATAAAGAAAACCAATACTAATTTACACTATCAAGAAAGAGTACCTCTGTTTTCAGAAGGGAGATAATCCCTCTGCAGTCGGAGAAAATTTGCAGTAAACAAGCCTACATGTTCTGACTACCAAGCATGGGCAGTAAGAAGAAACGAAGGGAAGAGGCACTCCAGGTGCCCCTCTATATCACGATGCAGCAGCATGAGGCTACTGAAAGTGCCCATGTGCCCTGACAGGTACTGCTTAGGGAAAAATCTCCAACTCTGGTTTACTGGGTAGGCACACACCTGAAGTGGAATGGACATGTGCAATCACTTCAAGAAGAACTCCCATTAACTTTAACAGACGTTATTTGTTCCTACATGGGGAGAATTGGAGTGTAATTGTTTTCCCTCAGTGCAATTCCTATGGAATCCCATGCTGTCCACTCTTCATTTATTTGAAGTCAGGTAACCTATGTTAGGCTGATTGGACAATCTTCTTTTAAACCAACTTGGCCAGATACTCTCTGCTGATATAAATTTACAAAATTCTATTGAAATCAGTGGTTTTGTGCCAATTTATAGAAGCAGAGGATATGGTCCATTATTTCTAGCATCACATAATTCTAGAAAAGTAGTGATCACACAGTACTACCAGGGACTCCTTTTTTTTTTAAATCAAGCAATATTTTATTTGAATAAAGTGTATTGAATTGTAAAACATTTTAGAAAAGCCTGAAAAAGCTAAGACAGTGTAAAGAGCTCTGCTCATTAGTGTATTACTTACACTATAAGGGTGTAGCTTCATTTTCATGTAAATTTCCTCAGAGGAATGGTGGGATTCATATTACGTTCACAGCATTCCAGGTAACTGCAATTCTTCATGAAAACTTGATATAACACAGAAAAAGCTTCCAGTGGAAGACTAACATTATAGTTACTTTAGTAGACTAGCTCTGGAGCACTTTGTTTTTTTGATGTTTTTGTTTTTGCTTTTGCCACTTCTGATGCCCCAAGAACAATTCCCTCAACACCCTTAGCTCTTAACTTGGATAATAAGTCAAAGAGCACTCTCTCTGAGAACAGGGGATGGGGAGGAGACAGGCCCAATGCTACTCAAACTCCTCCCACTGGCCCCCAGAGCTAGCTGGGTGCAACAAGGAGGGTGCTGCATCATCCAAAGTGATGGTACAGCACATGCCCTGCCCCTGTGCCAATAGACTAAAGATTCTAGTGATAATGTCATAAATAGAAACACCCTCTCCCCCCGCATAGAACTGCACTGAGGAAATAAATCAATGCTCAGAATCTTCAGCTACACGTTCCCCAAGTTCACCCTACAGGAGCAGTGTGGAATGGGTAGGACAGGGCCCCAAAAAGGTAGGGGGCAGTGCATGGGAATCCTAATTCTCAACTGTAGTGGGGCAGGGGTGCTGAGAGCCAATGAACCAAATTGTAAACCCTGTATGTGATGGAAACCACTTCAAGTCAGGGGGTGTGACGCACCCCTAGTTCCAGCATCTATGACTCCACAGATATCGGGCAGCTGCACAGAGGGAGTGCAACTCTGGCAGCATGGATGGACTAATAGTTCTGTTGCCATTGGCTCACAGACCTCAGGTATGCTCTGTAAAGGGAAGTCAGAGAGAGTTAATGCTGCTTCAAGCAGAATTCACTGTCCTCGTCTTCATTTGGATCGACCCACAGACTTAGAGCGTATGGGGTGCACATAGAGTAAAAAGATGGATATAGTAATTATAATAGAAACCTTAAAATGTTTCTCCCACAAAATCTTAAAATAGTACAAAAACCGGACGAGGAGGTGCATTATAACAATCTAAAATGATGGAATTAAAAGCTAAAAGCATGAAATGAAATTTATTTCATGAAATGAAATTATGTATTTGTTTAAAATGTAAAACTATTTGAAAGAATCCATTGTGAATATAACATTGAAATGACCTACGAAAATCAAACACCTGATGTCTAAAGCACACAACAAGAGAAACCTAGGTAAAACATCAAATGCAGTATACAACAGTGAGTGTTATAGTTACAAAGCAACATAAAAAGCTGAAAAGGGAGACATTACAAAAGAAAGTAAAAATAAGAAAGATGTTAATTGCCATATGGTTTAAAAGAATGTAAATTTTCTAAGCATTCTAACTAGCTATAACATTCAAAGTTCCAGTACTGCATATACTTAAGCAATGAAGGGATGCTGGAGGAGGAGGAGATTCTGAATAGATCTTAAACTCTAAAAGTCAATCAAAGATCAATTTTACAAAAACAAAACTAGGGTCATGCTTTTTAATACCTAATTCATTGTCATTAATTATTACATCAGCCTTTGTAGCAATGTTTTAGTAAGCACGTTAACGGGGTTGTTGATATTATTTAGCACAATCCCTTAGAAATAAACAGCATGTTTATTTTAAAAGTCTCATGGTTCAGTTGCTATAAAGTTTGCCATATAGTTTTGCATGTGCCATCACCTTAAACAGCTGTTTGTTTTCAAATAACTCTTAGGTTTTTACATTGCAATATATTTTCTTAACACATGTAATGTGTATAGCTGCCTTTGCAGTGAATAGAAATTATGCCAGGTTAATACCCAAAGATGTATGGGTTCCAGTTAAAGAAGTGCAGCACTGTAACCCTTCCCATAGTCCACAGCCATGATTCATCAGCTGAAACCACCTATTAATTATAGCCTCAGAACACACCAGCAGGACTTAACATTACTGTCCACTCCTGGAGGAATCTCATGGAGACAAGCTATCCACTCATCTAGGCATTTAAAATTCACTCAATATTCTGGTGTTTGAATGTCTGAAATCTGCACAACTTCTTGGGCATTTTCACACAAACCTTCTCACCTTTAGGTGCAGGGGTTGAACTTTCCTCCAATGATTGCCTAAATGAGGTAGATTGTCTGTTAAGCAAATGTTTAAAAGTGAGACATCCCAAAAAGGCCAAGAGGATTAGAGTGTGTGATCTAGGGTGGGAAATCTTAAATCAAATGGAGACTGGAAAATTAGTTTGATTTTTCTTATTTTTAAATTTAGGAAATATGACCTTATTTCCTTATGGTGAATGTTTCAGACTGAGTAAAATGTTCTTTGTCCTGATCTCTGCCTCTATTATAACCCTTCTTAATTCTGACCTCTATTTTGTTCCTTAAAGCAGAAAATTTGGAGTCATACTTAGAATCATGCATACACTCTACTTACTTTTCCTGTCTACTTTTCCCTTCCAGTAAATGTTCCTGTCCTGAGAACGTTACCAGAATTTGTGCTTTACCTCAACCCTAACTCTGCTGAAGTCTTTATTCATACCTTAACTACTTCTCATCTCACCTATTGCGATTTCCTCTTCTATGGTCTTCCTAAATCCTTAATTCAAAACTTTAGAGTCCAGAAAGACAAGGCATGATTATTCTCTCGCTTGAGAAATAAGGCCATATTGTGCTACTCATCCAGTGCAATGTAGCTTAAGGATGTTTCAGGACTGATTCAACCGGGCCTACAGATTATCTCACAAATCCAAGGACAGAACCACCACTTATATCCACACACCAGGTTTTATTTGCGTACTTACAGAGAACTACACCCCAGTGATTAAATGGAATATAGCAGTTCAAGAAACTGGCTATTTTCAGAAACACAAAGACAAAGACTTTTAGTCTCAATACACTCTTTTATATGCCACGTATGACATGTTTTCTTTTTATTAATACTACCTTCTTTTCATTCACTACCCCAAATCTTTCCTTCCCATTTGGAAAATATGCATTAGATCCATGAAAAGAAGAGGAGTACTTGTGGCACCTTAGAGACTAATCAATTTATTTGAGAATAAGCTTTCGTGAGCTACAGCTCACTTCATCGAAAGCTTATGCTCAAATAAATTGGTTCGTCTCTAAGGTGCCACAAGTACTCCTCTTCTTTTTGCGAATACAGACTAACATGGCTGCTACTCTGAAACCTGTCATTAGATTCATGATGTTCCAAACTACTTATACATTGCTAATCATTAAATAAAGATTAGGCCTTTACCATGTTATATAGGGTAAGATCACCTAACCCAGGCTTTACAACCTTATAACTGCCCGGGGCCCAGGATAATCAGGAAAAATACACTACCACCATATCTCATGTAAATTTTCTTGTATAAATAATATCTTATGAGTACAGGCATAAATAACACATGGCCCAGAAGTCAACCACCTATAACAAAAGGAACTCAAGGCTTTTTGTCAGTCTCAGCATTTACAGTCTTTCCATTTGGGGTCATCTTCCGATTTTAGCACCTTCAAACCTTTTGTATGTTACAAATACAAGCACCAGGAACATACCAAAAGACCAAGGGAAACATTCTACAAAGACTGTGACGATTCTAGTCATTTTTATTACATCCTCCCACTGTTGCCAGTATGAATGCTATGCAATGCGCCCTACCAAAGTAGATGGGCTGCTAGAATTGTATCTTTGTTGTCTAATGCTGTTTAGGGGACGTCTAAACAAAACAATAGTTAAAATGTCAGGTACACCAGAGTTACACTATTGCTGTAGGTGCCAGTGCTCCTAGCAGCACAAATAAACGGGGGGTGGGGGTGGGGGGCACAACAGAGTTTTTTTTTTTAAATGAGTCATGAGGCTCTTTGAAAAGTTGGGGTTTTTTTTAATTCTTTGACTGAAGAACAATACGTAAAATACATTTGATTCTATACTGTGACTGCGGCATCATGTAATAGTTAGAAAAAAAGACTGGCTATTGGATTGGCAGTTTATAATTATGGATGATGATAGGATGTCTCATAAATCCTCCTAGGCTGTTGATTCTTGAGAAGATAATTCTGCTTTCCCTCTCTCTTCCTCTGGTCCTTTCTCACTCTCTCCCCCTTTTCTTTCTACCTTACAATTACTCTTATTTAACCTTCAGATAACCATTTAAGTAACCCACTACATAGCCATAATAAGCACGTTAAATCAACAGTGTGGTACATAATCCCCTTGCCTTTTGTGTTAATGTCATTTTCTTTTGCTTTTTGGACATGACATTCTACATGCTTCCAGTGCATTAGGAATGAATTTTCTATTGTATGCGGTTGAGTATTGTTACTGCACCTGCACTCATTTTATTAATTTCTTAAAATAAAGCTAAAATAAAATGTGTGGCTGAGAGTCAGTTCTCCTGGCTTTATTTCCCAGTTCTGCTTGTGACTCACTGCTTGGCATCACGCAAATCACCTAAGTGCTCTACGCTTCAGTTTGCCTATCTTACAAAGGTGTTGTGAAACTTAATTCATGCTTTTAAACTTTTTTGAGTCCATCAGAAGGTAGGTGCCAAATAACTGCAAGGGGATTAGTATAATAATTCTATTGCATCCCTGGCAACAACGAGGAGATACTCTAGCCTTGGGAAGAAATATATTCAGTCCTATGTTGTGCTGTATTTCTGGATTGCCATTATACTCCCAGCACAATTAGGTAACCTCAGTTCTGCTTGGCATGCCCACAGAGTTAATATTCATAAACAGAACTGGGCAAATACTACACCATTTTTTTTTAAATTAAACTTATAAACAAAATCAGTAATGTTTTTATGACAATAAGAGAAAAGTCTTCTCTTGGCTTGTGGCACTTACCATATTGTCTCCTTTGCATTTTATTTATGAACTTTATTATTTTTTTTGCCACTACCTCATTATGATTTAGTAGTAAGCATCTGTGATAGAGATGGGATGGATACAATGCTTTACCATAAAGCAATGAATGAAATAGATTTTTGGAGATAGGATTCCAATTTTATAATGTGCATCAAGTACTTATTTGTGGGTTGGAAAGAAAAAACATAAATTGACATCCACACGTGCAGCCAGTTTCCTTATAAATTAAATAAAATTGTTCCAAAACTCCATTTTTATTCCCAAATATATCTGTGTCACAATGCAGCAGAGAAAAGGCTATGGTCAGACCTGTGGCTAAAGGTCCTAAAGCTGTAAAAACTGGGGAGAGGAGAGACAAAAGAAGCTTCTGCATTAAATCTATTACTTGAAATTGGAGGCATAGCATAAAGACCTCATCACCCATCATTTTTAAATTCTGTTTAAATGCATCTCACCAAACCACTTATTGTAAATTAAAGTAGATTTTCAGTGTTTATATCCTAAAGGAAGGGGTAAGTGAATCCTGCAAGGTATACATGAATTAGAACTTGCAAGGCCTATTTGCTAGGGACTACATCCAGCTAACCCCTGCTGGTGTGCTTGGCAGCTGTGGTTCTTTACAACATAGAACTCTGAGAAAGTTTCCAGCCACTATGTCCAGTTGCCCTCTCCCAAGTCATTTTTGGGCATGCACCCTTCCCCTCCTCCCTCCAGCCTCTCAACCTTTGCTCCCTGGCTTTTTCTTCCACTCACTTCTGGGTCCAGACGACCCCAGCCTCTGGGTTTTCAGGGGATATTAGGACACAGCCACCACAACATACAGGGGGATCAGCAGGGAAGTGTGCCCTACTCACCAAAAGGGTCACTGGGGCAGAAAATGACCTGACAGTCCCCTAGGGAAGTAGGAAGGGAAAATATTCCCTCTCCCACTGTGAATCCTGGTATACTGAGCACAAGGACAGCTAATGCCCTCTGCATTTTAGGGATTTGGTGAAGGTAACTAGTGCTGTGTGATCAGCATCAGCATAGTCCTGCCACATGTCCTGATACTGACTGATTGCACTTAAACACTAATTCACTTTGAATGTGGATGAGTTCAAACAGAAAACAATCCAGGTAAATATTTCACATTGTCCTACTTCAAGTTAGATTAGATCCTGAGTTATAGTACACTGCCAACTGAAAAAAGACTGTTCTAGCAGTCAAGCTACCTGATTTTGAATGCTTCTGAACAAGCCTCCAGTGACTAAATATAGATATTTAATACAAATACAACAACTGTCTAATACATGGCTCCAAATTCTGGCATTTGCCCCCCTGAAAAGGCCACAGGATTTTTGCAGTGTTAATTTGCACCTGTATTCTGAAAAAAGGCTGCTCAGCTACCTTGGGGCAAGGATAAATCACACCAAACAATTCATATAGGGAATATAACACAACATAATCAACTTTGATGGGCCAGCACTGTTCATTCTAAATCACACCCCCTGAATCACCTTGCCCTGTATGGCTAGACTTGTGAAGTGCCTGTGGACTGTCCACTCTCAGAACACAGCAGTTATGCTCCATGTTTTATCTCAAAAGCATGTGGCTAGGCATATGAATGCTAACATACATAGTTTGGCTAACACATTTCTAATGCTGCTAGCTGCAACACAGAGAGCGAGAGCCACGCTGGTCTCTCTCATCCCCGCCTAATGCAACATTTATTAACCAATTGAAAGAATAAAAAGAGTTGCCCTTTAGCTGAAAGGGGTTTTTTTATTATTATTCTCCCTTCTTCTTGTTCTCTCAAAACCAGCAAAACTCTTCTTAACAAGTAAAGCAGATGTGTTGAACATGTGGACACCAGGAATGTGGATTTAACTAACCACATGAAAGGACTGAATTTTCCATTCCTGCACTGGGATATTTTACCATTTTGTAGTAGAGAGTTAAGAAACACATGCACCAAAAGATGGTCTTGAGTTGCAAGGAACTTGGAAGAAAGCACTGGATACAAATTGATTCATTTTAAGAATGATTGTATCCTACCTGGTCTAATTATTTCTGGGAAGTTTGTGAAAACCTATGCGCCAAATCCTCTGCTGGTGTAAACTGAATTCAATAAAGCTGTGCCAATTTACTCCAGCAAAGCATTTGACCCTATATGAAGAGCATAGGAAAAATGTAAAGGATAACCACTCCAAATGTAACTTTTCTGATGTAAAAACTAATAGCTCCACTGGAAATTGGCAGCGTTCCCAATGACAATATTTAAACAAAAAGTAGAAAATATTATACGCTGCAACATTGTACATTGGGCCAGATTTTTCAAATAACTCAAGGCCAGATTTTCAAAAGAGCTCAGCCCCCATTTAGGCACTTAAAAAAGGGACAGGTTTTCAAAAGCACTCAGTGCCCAGCAGTTCCTATAGAGAGACTTAAAGGCTACATTGTGGCTTCTGAGCCACAGCCCTGCATAAAGGAGAATGTGGAGCTGCACAAACCCAGAAGGAACACAGGGGAGACTGCATCTCATGCAGTCACAGTTTCTCCTTCATGTGTAAGATGAACAGGCTTCAGGCTGGCACAGATTGCTTCCCATGGTGCACTGACTTTGTTCTGAGCCTGATGTGGAAGACACGAACAGGGCCTGCCTCCTCTCTTTCCCCTTTCCAGTTATTCACTCTGCAGGGAGAAAACAGTGCCTGCACTCCGCAGGGCAAAGGGACTGCTTTTGATGGAGGCCCCCCTGTGAGGCTACACAATGCTTTTTGTGAAGCCACTCAAGAGTTAGGACCATTTGTCCCAAGCAGAACTTCAACAGTGCACATGTTGTCAGATAGAAGTCTTTATCACTGAATCCCAACACATGGTGTAATTGGAAATTTTTACTCTGACAGAATAGTTATAGGCTCTCTCTGATACTTTGAGATGAAAAAGAATTATGGCTCCATACTGGACTTTTCAAAGGGTTTTTTTTTTATTTTATTTTTATTTTTTTGTTATCAAGATAAAGTGAAACCCATCAGTACAGACCAGTGGGTAAGATTAGATATGTTTTTAGGTCTCAAACTAAGAGCTTGCTAATGCTTAAAGGCATTCCTTGTCTAGGAATGTTTGTTAATTTGAACTCCCCTCCCTTGCTGTGTTTCTTTAATCTCCCAACCAGCTGTCTCCCATAAAAAGATATTTCTGTTTTTAGTTACAAATCTGTTTAGAGATAAAACTCTCTCATAAATACACAACCACATGCATGGATTTTTAGCTGACAGTAGAAAACTAACTCCAGATGAAAAATAGTAAAGTTTGTTTAGGAACAGAAAATGCATTATTCTACTTGCTTAAAGTGTGGCACATGTTTTATAGATGCTCAAGGTTTTAGTTCTAGTAAGAACTAAAACCTAGTGCAAACAACTCATTGAGAGAGCCATATTCTGTCACCTTTTCAGATTTAGAGCTCATCACAGGGATAAATTGAAGTGCACACAGTTCACCAAAGTACTTTTTGCCTACATCTGTATGCACTCTTCATGAGAGGAAATAGATGAGAATGTTGAAAAAAAAAAAAAGAAAAAAAAAAGAAAGAGCAACAACCCAGGCTTTGCTTTTGTACTAGTGGTAAAACCACAGGTAATTTCCCATCTTTACTTTTCAGCTTTCTTCAAATGGTATATGATATTAACCCCATAACTGCTGTGTTGTGCATGAATGGCCAGGAACCAGAATATGGTGCTGTTCATCTGAGTAATGTGTCAGAAGCGAAAGCACAGCAGTTACTTAGGGCATATGCCGCTCAGAACCCAAATCCTATTCCAGTTCTCTCTCATGCTGTGCCACAAGTATAATGCTTGATAAATATATGTCGATTGTGCCACTTGGCAGGTTGGCAAAATTAACACAAAACAAAAAAGGAGTTTTGGAAGAATACTCAGAACTATGGAACTTGATATAAATTGTAGCTCACTAAACCTTTGAATGACAACTAGCTTCAAAGAAAGAAAGAAAGATATGTTCACTTTATGGTACTTGAACTCAGGTTCCATAGGGACTTTCATAAACTGTAAGAGACTGATGTCCTGTTGACCTTGGCACTAAAGTGCTGGGCACTCTATAAATGCTTAAGTAGGACTAATAACCCCAAAGAAATCTTCAAAGAACACTTTGCTATTCTGTATGAGACTGAATACAATAAGCTATACATAAATCTATCTACATTTCCACAGATGTCCGCAAAGGCTAAATTTCAGCCAAGAGAACTATAAGCAATACCCACTGTACTAATCTCAATCCACAGAATAGTTCTACATTATTGGCAACAGCCTTATGAAGGGAAGATCATAAAAATAAATGAGGGTGTCTGAGGTCACAACATACACTGCAGAAGGCATTCAAAAAGTTTTGGGAGGTGCAAGGGAAGGGTTCTACAATTTGCCTCATTCCATATCGTGATCCATGTAAGGCTACCTGCGAATGTCCATTCAATGGCCTCAGTTCACACAGTAAGAGATACTGAGTTATTTCATAAAGATGTTGAACCAATGAATCACTACTCATTCAAATTTGAGACAGATAAGTGTGGGACAGTGCTGCATTTCTTCTGGCTGAATTCTAGTCTCAGTGAAATTTACCAGTTGATTCAATGGTAAACAGGCAACATGCCACAAAATGCCCCTCACACACACGCCAACCTCGTGCACATTGAAGAACACAACTGAATAAGATTTTTTCTTCAATACTGCATCAAAAACTGTATTCCTCATTTTGTTGAAAATCCCACTGACGTCACTAGGCATTCTTACTGAGATCCAAGTAATATTTCTGAATTCATCCAAGAGTGTTTTACTGCAAAAAAAAAAACAAAAACAAACTAAAAATAAAACCCTGCCACTTTCCCTAGCCCACAAATCTTCAGTATTCAAAGTTGATGTCAAACACTTTCATATGTACTCTTCGAGTTAATTCATAATAAGATTCAGCATACTTTTCTATGGCAAATTGGTACAAGTTCTTTTTATTTGTACATATGTATGTTTATTAGAGTGGGATTATAGCTGTCTCAAAATGCCAAGTTTTTACAGATATAAAATTTCCCAGAGGGTTCCCAAGCTGTGTGTTATACTGCTGAGTGTTAATATTTACAATTGGACTTATAAATTAGTAGTTCTGTGGTGTTGGATGTATATAATTTCACAAATGGCTTCACACTGGATGAGACTGTAGGCTGTCAGTTTTTCCATGGAGATGTTTCATCTTAACTGCTTTTCATGGGAGGTCCATGACATTTACATGCTGAGGTGTTAGGTGCTTTTAAATACCTTACATAGATGAAGAGACAGATAGGACTCAAGAGGAACGGGAGAATCTCTTCAAGTTGGGGACAATTTCCTTGGGCTCTGTTTTTTATTGACAAGGGAACATGCCTTGACCTGGAAACTGCCCTTTGTTTCTGAGTGTGCTTTGTCACCTTTGCAAAACGAAAAGGAGTACTTGTGGCATTAAGCGATCTGTAGCTCACGAAAGCTTATGCTCAAATAAATTGGTTAGTCTCTAAGGTGCCACAAGTACTCCTTTTCGTTTTGCAAATACAGATTAACACAGCTGTTACTCCGAAACTTTGTCACCTTGAATGTCAGCATTTCCAGTTGTTTGTTCGTGTTTCAGGCTTGAGGTCCTGATCCTTAATAGCACAAGCTTGAACCTTAAAGTAGATGTACTGAACTTGAAGTATGTTGGCCAGCTGGCAATGCCTCAGATTCTCCTCATGGGATCACATAATTTAACATGTTTCACAAGCCAATCTGACATACAGTGATGTCACGGTCCTATCTGAGACAACTGATTAACTGTCCCTATGGTTCCAGTACCTGTTAGAGCATCATTTGAAACCATGAAACATCTTTGAGAGGAACTAGGGAGAGATTCCAGTAATAAAAAGGGAAGTTACACAAGCTTGCAATCCATCAGCTTCTGCTCTCATATACATCAGAGCAGATCCATGTTAACTCCCAGTGGCTTCAGTGGATTCCAGGTTTACAACAATATAACAGAGAAGAATTTATCGTACTAATAAAAATAACATAACACAATAAAGACTTCACAAAAACTTATTTTTAAAGTAATGTAATAAAATAAAATAAATAATAATATGGACCTGCTAAATGCCCTAACCATATATTAAGGAATTGATGCAGGCAGAATATAATTTCTACTACATCCAGAGCAGTGATATATAGTTGAAAAATGAGCTGACAAATATGATGCCTCTGGAGAAAAAAGCTGGCAGTTAAACACGACAAGTTAATATGCTACTTATATCCACAAGGCATTCATGATGCACCCTTAGCAGTTGTGACTTGAGACTAAAAGCTTTAACCAATAAAACTATTACATTTAAGCAATAAAATTCTGTCAAGCACCAAAGACCATGTGACTGTGGATCAATAAGTGATGTTTCCTTTAGAGCCCTTGTCTCAGTCCAGAAACTGTTTTCCCCCTGTTTTACAAATACAGAAAGACAAATCATGGTCATGTTAAAGTTTAAAGAGTTAAAACAAATACAAAGAGAGGCCCAGATCCTACCGACACTTACCCAGGTGAGTAACTTCACACACGTAGGACTATTCACACACAAAACTATTTGTGGGGGGAGGGGTCTGGCAGGGAGTGTTTTCAGGATCAAGACCTAAGTGCATTAACTGGGGAAGCTTTTGGTCTTTAATAGGAAAATCAGTTTTAAATGAAAATCTGCCACATATTATTTTACAGAGTGGCCTTGACTCTCTTATTTAATATACAATATCAGTAATTATTAATAAAATGTTGAGGTCAAATAATTAAACTCTAAGAATCAGCTATTTCACATATGCAATCACAAGCCAATACTGCATTTGTTAAACAGGCAGTATTGGCTTGTGATTGCATATGACAATCACAAGCCTTTGACTTGATTTCAGCAATAATTTGTTCCTGAGTATGGACTACGCTACAGTATTGGGTCCTTATGTTTCATAATGCTGAGTTGAGCTCCTTTTCGGGTCAAAGTTTAATGTGGATCAAACTAAGGCAGAGTGTTCTCAGTCTATGGAACTCCCTCCCTGTGTATGTCCAGCTGGGTCCCTTTGTAGATGTTTACAAAGCTCAGTTTAAGACTTTTCCTCTTTTACCATGCAATTCGCCCTTCTTGCATCAGCTATTCTCTAGTAGGTTATTTTTCTTTACCCTGCTTTTCTTAGAATGGTTGGGACAAATTTTATTTTATTTGTTGTTGCTTTTAACTTTGGTACAGTGCCCGGATACATGATGATGTTGTTACCTATATAGGCAAAGAGTGGGTGAGAGAGAGAAAAGGATAAATAAAGATGCAGCCTCTGCAACTTGTGCATCTTAAGTTACTCCATGAGCACACCTTCTAATACATGGCTTTTCATGGAGAAGGCATGTTCCAGGGCATGCAGATTTCTAACTTGACTCTGTATTCTCTTGACAAGTGAGAATGAAGGAGGAGTGAACCTTCCCATACAGACATGGTCTGGCCAATTCAAAAACAAATCAGAGGTTCTGGGTTATCTTCCCAGCTCTGTCAGACTTCCACCGTAACTGTGGGTAAGGCACTCTGTGTTTTACATTCTGTGACTCTCTTTCTTCAGCTTCCCCATCTGTAAAATGAGGATGATACTTACCTACCTCACAAGGCTGTTGAGAAGCTTAAGTCACTAAATCTGACAGATGGGGATGATAACCTAGATCGCTGGACTCTCTAGACTTGAGATTTAGACTCCAAACCTTCCTTCTCTGTATTATTGATAAAGAACCAGGTTTAGGTATCTACACATTAGCATGTTTATCTCACTGTAAAGTGCAGTGAACCATCTTTGCTTCTTTATGAAAAAGAAAAAGAAAATGAAACAAATGATCCAAAAACAGGATGAACCTGTACCTCCTAATGGGGTGACCCATCTGATATCAAATTACTCTGACATTCCACTGCTCCATGAGTACAGCCATCAATCTGGGATGGCAGCTTTATCTTTCTCAGTGTTATAGGCTTTGGGAAGATCTGCAATCAGAGTAATAGGAAAAGCAATACAGAAAACATATAAACTCCAATAAGTATCCTCAAATGTTTTCTCAGCAGGATAGCTGTTACAAGCTCAGGCACCTGGATAGTAAATTACTAGAGTCTGATTTGTTCAACAGGTATTTTGTGCATGGTTAGCAAATTAGAAGTAACAATCCAAATTTTCCCCATAGTTATTGTCACCCATGATCCTTTTTGAAATGTCATTGCAAGTTTACTTGGGAAAGAGCTTTGAAGGGCAGTTTTTCAGAAAAAAAACAAAAACAAATTTTCATGGGTATTCTACTGGAGAATATTATTGTTTCCATTCTCAATTGCTTGACCTTCATGTTGTGGGCAAGGAAGTCATACAGAAACCTCTTTTATAGGAACTGAAATTAAAAAAAAAAGTTACTTTCAAATATAGCTAAGAAAAGATCAGAAGGTTTTTTTCAGACACTCTTCCCCCTCCTCCAACCCCTTGCATTTTGACTTCTTGTCATATTTGCTTTTCATTATATTGGGGCCAGTGGGTAAATTTTGGTCAAGGAGAAAATTCTGATTACTGTTACATGTTTCTGTGGTTTGGAGCTTCTGGGATAGTTTACACAGGGAGAGAAACCAGGAGAAAGAAAATCAAAACTATACCAAAAGTTGGGCCAAATCCCTTGAAACCACTTTGGTTTTTTGTTTTTTTTTCTGGAGTATGCTTTAAGATTTGTTTTCCTACTATAGTTTTTATTTTGGAGAAGCAGACAGAAGTCAGGTGAGAGGCTCCTATTGCTGGGAGAAAATATATGATGGTACAAGGGAGAAAGAACCCTCATATTTCCCCAACCAATCCATACATCCCTTCTCCAAAACCCTATAAAAGTTCTCTTTTCCAATATCCTTGGCAAAATGGAATGGAAACCGACATGAAAACATACCCACCAACATGCTACAGTGAGTAATAGAACAGTAGTATCTTCTTTTCCTCCCACTAGCAAGTAGTACTGACTCCTCCTGTCTTGATATACTCTTGCTCACAAACAATAGCTATTTCTTCCACTGCTCTTATATAGTACATCTGTGGTGAAAACAGTATTCCCAGGCACCCATAAAGGTCATTTTTATTAGAGACTGCTACCATCTATTATTAGTTTAAGATTCTCTGTGTCAGCTCACCCAATAAGGGATGCTAGTTATACCAGTATTTCTGAAGCCACAATCATAGATAAAAGAAAAGGAGTACTTGTGGCACCTTAGCGACTAACCAATTTATTTGAGCATGAGCTTTCGTGAGCTACAGCTCACTTCATCAGATGTATACCGTGGAAACTGCAGCAGACTTTATATACACACAGAGAATATGAAACAATACCTCCTCCCACCCCACTGTCCTGCTGGTAATAGCTTATCTAAAGTGATCAACAGGTGGGCCATTTCCAGCACAAATCCAGGTTTTCTCACCCTCCACCCCCCCACACAAATTCACTCTCTTGCTGGTGCTAGCCCATCCAAAGTGACAACTCTTTACATAATCAAGTCGGGCTATTTCCTGCATAGATCCAGGTTTTCTCACATCCCCCCAGCAGGAGAGTGAGTTTGTGTGTGTATGGGGGGGATGTGAGAAAACCTGGATCTATGCAGGAAATAGCCCGACTTGATTATGTAAAGAGTTGTCACTTTGGATGGGCTAGCACCAGCAAGAGAGTGAATTTGTGTGGGGGGGTGGAGGGTGAGAAAACCTGGATTTGTGCTGGAAATGGCCCACCTGTTGATCACTTTAGATAAGCTATTACCAGCAGGACAGTGGGGTGGGAGGAGGTATTGTTTCATATTCTCTGTGTGTATATAAAGTCTGCTGCAGTTTCCACGGTATACATCTGATGAAGTGAGCTGTAGCTCACGAAAGCTCATGCTCAAATAAATTGGTTAGTCCCTAAGGTGCCACAAGTACTCCTTTTCTTTTTGCGAATACAGACTAACACGGCTGTTCCTCTGAAACCAATCATAGATAAGTCAAGCAAAATGGCACAGGGGAAAACAAAAACCAAAACAAAAAGAAGGAACAGAAATAATGCAACAGCAGCAGCAGGTGAAAGTAATAGATTGCTCTTAATGACACAAAGACTTCACCGTGGGATTTTTTATTTTGTTTGTTAAAAGACAAAATTTAGAATAGGAATTTAAATTTCCCCCTTGTAACAGGGTTCACTCACAGCTGTGGTGCCTCCCACTGACTGTGTCTGGGGAATCAGCTCGTCTGATCTGGTGCCCCCTTCTATCATTCACTCACCTCCTGGCCTATCCCACTCTGTGACGAGGTGGGGGGGGGGGTTGCGTCTCTCTCTTTGTGACTCAGCCCTCCAGCCAGGTCACTGTATAATCTTCCCCTTCCAGGGTATCAAGGTCCCACTGGATCAGGTATCCACATGCCATTCTGGAGAGTCTTCTGCTCCAAGACCCTGTCCTATGCCACTTCCCCAGTGGCTGATATGGGAACCTGAGCCTGCCCCTACTCCAAGTTCCAGGTCAGCGACACTATGTCTAGCAACTCAGGTCAGCTTACTTCCAGACCCTGTCGCTATTTCCCTGGACCCTTTCCTACTTCCCTCTTTGACTTCTTGCCAGATTTTGTAGCCCCTTCAGGGCTAGTGTGGGGTGAACATCCCCGCAAATAACTGTGTCCATTTAGCATTATCACTGTACCCTCATGCATTCTGTATACATCATACATACTCCACAAAATCTTTCATAGGGCATTTAAAAATTTTATTGGTTCTATTTCACACATCTCGCTGCCAGTAAAGCAAGGCTGCCTTAATAGCACGACTGGAACTTTAGAAGACTTAGAGGGAATGGAAAATTACCATTACAATATTTATATTTGATGCCTTTAAATATGAGCTAAGTAGCTATATAACAACATTGCCATGTTAAGTTTAAGTACATTGGGACCTTCTGTACATCCCTTTTCCAATGAAATAAGCTCCCATTTTGAGTTCTGATTGGTCATGGGATAAAGTATCTAATTAGAAACCTGTCATTGATCCCTGATTGACCTGTGCCCACTTAACACCTCAGATCAGTGTGATTTGGAAAGAGAAAGGAAATTACACATTTGGAGAGAAAGAAGCAGGTATTACTTTGGCAGGTTTTCTTTAATAAAAAAATGTTCCCTTTTGGAAATAGCTGAGATTTTGGAACATTAGAAGATGTGTCAGGGCAGATGGATTAGTGGACAGAGTTCAGGTGAGACAGTCAAAAATGGATTCCAAATGTAATTTAACACGACTGCTATTAACCAGGTGGGTCTTGTGACTGTATTTATGGTATGTATGTATGGCATGTGTGTACATATATACTTCTGAGCTGCAAAACCACAAGTGAGTTTGCATGCAATCCAAATGACTGCTGATAAAGCCTTTATACCATGTATCCACATGTTACACAAATCAATTGTAGGAATCTTTTTAAAAAATTGCATTGTGACTATTGCTATAGCTCTCTGCTGCCCATATACCCAAGCATCTTAGTGAGTCCTTGTGTGTACAGGCCTCAGAGGGAGAGAAAAGTTCAAACGAATATATGCAGCTTTGCTTTTGTGAGCAAGGCACCCATCCCAAACTTCAGGCTGATAAAAGGTTTTATGCCACTCTCTCTCCCTCTCTAGATTTTAATTTTGGTTTTCCCACAACATATGCAGTATGAAAGTACATGGTATAAAGGTTTTATCAGCACTCGTTTGGGATGGCATGCATAACTCTCTTATGATTTCACAACTTGGGAGTGATGCTGCCATTACAAATTCCTACAGCTAAAACATTTATACCACATGAAACCATCATGAATTTTCTCCTTCCCTCTACAACACTTACCACCCTATACTCCCACCCATACTTCCATATTCCAAGCCTGGTTCTGTTTAGTTTGTTAGATCTGACAAATCAGAGGCCAGTGTACTGTGGATGTGCAGATATTTAGTGAGTCTACCTACTATTGTATTAGTGTCATTGTAGGCCATCATCTATTTTCTCTCTTTATTGTGATAGGTCAGGGGAAAATAACTAGCATGATTTGATTTAAAAACTAAATAAAACTAACCTTAGTTATCTGTACATTCATTTTTTGCAAGGACAATTGCCATACTTGCATTTAAATATTTTTCCTGAAATACAGTGCACAGTGAAGGTAGATTAACATTTGACTTTTCACATGCAATTTACATATTGAGAATTGAGTATAGGAGTAAGGGCTTTAATAAAGATTATCTATTTTACCAATTTACCAAGATTTAACTGTGCACTTGCTTTTCAATGTCATAGAATCGTGAGGAAATGCATCATTATTTTAGGTAATCAATTTACTTCAAAACAAAATTAAAGAAAAATAAAATGAACTGATAATATTGGATTAAAATGCTTTGTTTGAATACATTGTACCTCTGTGCCTAAATGTCAAGTGACAAATCACCTATTGGACATAAAAATAGGTTAGACAAAACACTTATCAGGGATAGTCCTGCCTCAGCATGGGGGAAATGAACTAGATCCCTTCCAGTCCTACATTTCTATGATTCTACAGTGGGCAAGACTGTCCCTCAGTTTGTGAGGGTATGGAAGGGAGCCATCTAAGGAAGGTTAAGACACATTTCCCCCTTATGCTCTTGTTATGTTTGGTCTGGGCTTGTAAGAGTCTGTGTCCACTGCGTACTCACTGCTCTGTCTCATAGCATGTGAGTGTAGGCCCAGAGCCCCTGGTGCCATTGCAAACCTGGTACTGGACCTGCCAGAGGTTTGTGGCTTGACACTGCATCACAATGAGAGGGATATCCCAGGTTGGTAGGACAGAGGGCTCAGTAGTCTCACAGTCCAGCCTGCACCCTAGGACCCCCATCACAACCATCCTAAAGGCTATGACACCAGAAGGAAAATAAAGAGATCCAAATTTTAATCCTCTGATATTTTTGGGGGCCTGCCTCATGATTGTTTGTTTTAAACACTTGGGGTTGGGGGAAACAGTCAGTAATTTGCAGCACTAAGCAACAGCAAATGGTTATCCATCAGAGCAAGAGGGAGAACAGAGGAAACATGTGGCTCAAATATGTGCTATATCCTTGTGATATAATCTAGCCCAGGGTAACTGGAGCCAAAAATCTAATTATTAAAATTTCTGTATACCCCTAAGTTACAAACCCATTGAAAGAAGCATGAGGCACTTAGTACTTTTGATTTAAAATATGAATAGTGATAAAGTATCTCTAAATTATCTGTACATCGGTGATTAAAAAAAGTAGTTTAAAGTATCATTTAGGTAATGACATGATTTAGAAATGTTTATTTTTAAAAGGTAAAAAACTGCATATGAACATCCATATACAAGCTGGCAGAAAGATTTCAAATCTGTCTGGTGTTCCAATTACCTGTCTTAAGTGTATGGAGCGGGATTTTATATATAGATTCCATTACAGGTTCCAGCATCTTGAACAAACACAGAGGTATCATTATGCTCTTGCTATGGAACTGCACTAGAAGATATTCTGTGAAATGCAAATATTTCAGCCAAGTTCCTGTATAATAAGATGCTGAGGTGTAGTCAATGTGAAAAAGGTCAGATCAGTTGAAACATCCCTTGGTCCAAGTTTTGACCTCTTAAGCAGTGAGAGGAAATAAAAAAAAAAACTGCTTCCACTCCCAGATGCTTCTTTTGATCAGATTGTACTTTGTTACTGTTAAATTTTATGGTGTTCAAGGGATAATTCATAGCATATGACAAATGTTCTGTATTAAAAATGGCATCCTAACTGTTTAAATAGAATCATATTAGGTTCTTTTCAAAGGGGTACATATTCCTTCTACAGCTGCCAAATGGTAAAAGCAAATGATCTTCCCATTATTACAGTGTTAGTATTATTGTTGTATTACTACTTCTGTTAGAAACTCTAGTTGGTGTCTTTGTAAATCGCTGTAGGAATCTGCTCCAAGCTGAAACATGGCTGAAAGTGTCAGCCAGGGTCCTCTCCTCCCAGCCAATCTACCTTCCTTTCACATATTTGCCATGAACAGTATTTAAAAATATCTATTCAAAAATTATGTTTTCTAAAAGCAAATTTACCTTTTTAAGATGATCTTTCCACCTGTAACACAGATATGGCTTTAGTTTCAAAATTGAAATCTGCTCCTCTGTGCATTCAAAACATAGTCTAATTGCTCTTGCTATGTGGGAAGATACATATTTTACACACACAAAAATCCAAACTAGGGTATATGCTCTACTATGCTGTACAGAAAAGAGGGGAACACAAATGCAGAATTTCCCACTGAATCAGGCAGCTGTGTGTACTGACAAGGTGACCACATGTTTGCATGCATCTATCCATGGTTTCGAAACGTCATGCCTCAGTAACTATGGCATGTATGATGAGAATTTTTTATCTACAGGGTATACAGTCAGGTATTGGGGAAAAAACTAGTATAATTTATGCCAGGAGCACTGATGTCTTCCTGTGTGTCCAATAGGGGCTTCTGTGTCCTATCTAAATACTGATAATCAATAGAAGAGGATGAGAGCGCAAACACACATGACAGACATTAATCCCATTCCTTAATGCACTAGCAGAGGGCACTCAGATACTATGGGGATAAGAGTGGCATAAGAGCCTATACAGAAGGCTCTCATTTCAGGTTTCTAGTTTCTATATTGTGCCAATCACACTGGATCATGGGAATTGGATGCATACAACAGTTTGGGATAACTCCATTAGGTTCCTCTCATCTTGGAGGGAAGGAATCTGAACCCTGATCTCAGATGGTAACACCTTGATTACCCAGTAAGGTCATCTGCTAGCCCCGAACAGAGCTACAAGAAGCTAGCAAGGGCCACAGTGAGCACAGGGAGAGGCAAACAACCTAAGAGTGCTAGTCCTTCATGCATTGAATTTAATTAAAAGGAAGATACAGTATTTTAAAAGTACAGATTTTGATTAGTTTTCAATGCAATACAACCATACTTAAATCCTTAATTGCATGAACCTAAACATAATCCCAAACATTGCAAATCTGTTGAACAAATATTGGGCATTTTATAAACTTACATCAACATTCTTTTTCTTTGTGTCCCCCCCCCCCCCCAAATGAGAAGAGGACAATCACATTTGGGACAACTGGCCTAAGTTAGAAAATGCATAGATATGAACACCATATACAGCTTGACCTATCGTGTATGTGCTTTAAATAATTGGACAAGCACCGTAAGCTCTTGGAACAGCTATCACAACTTCAGTCTGCTACAGGAATTTTCATCATGCTTTAATGTATTGTATCTACTGTTCTGCAGTCAGTCAGAAAAGAAAGCTTTGAAAATCTGATTTAAAGACGACAGAATTGTACAAGAGTTTTGCTGTGAATTGGATATTAGCACCTACTTTTTTGCAAACCATTAAAATTGTATTTTGGATACAAAATTAATAGGCTAAAATTTTCAGAGATTGACATTCATTTCTATTGTTTATAGAACAGTCAAATGACTTGAACAAAGCAGTGTGTTAAGAAAAAAAATACAGAAAGAAAAGAGAAAACTTGAAAAACTGAGTTTGATTTACAGCACCACAGGTCAATATGAGAAAGATTTGAATCCCCCTCCTGCCCATTCACAATGCTTCAGTCAACAAATCAGGTTTGAGAACAGTTACCTGACATGGGATGAAAAACAATGTTTAAATTACTGTGCTTTGTGCCACTAGAGTGCTTTACAGTGAGTATGTGGCTCTCAGTTGGGGGTACAGTTACAGGGATCCAAGTCTCTGGTTTAATAATCATCACTGCAAATATTTCCACTGAGGAGACTTTTTAAGATGGATTCCTACATATTCACACATGTGGCAGATTTTCAACCTAAAAGGAGAAGGCAGAGAAAGAAAACAGAAGTTTTTTTTTTTTTTTTTTTTTTAAGTAGATATAGTAATAAAGAAAACTTTGCTGATCTAACTGGCATAACATGCTACTGTATGCCAATCCAGAAAATACTGTCTGGATACACAATTATTGACAATATCACACGGGACTAGGGCCATGGCATAGAGCCAGTAGTCATTTGTGGCAGTATGTTCGGAAAAAAAAAACACAGTATGTGAGGATTTCTTGTACTTTACCAGCACAATTAGCATGGACTATTTCTCTAGGGTATGGGTTTCACAATCACTGAAACTGATCCAGAAAAAAATGGCACATTTATGATTTCAACTGTGTTAAGTCAATACCAACTAGTCAGTCAACATTAACATGCAAAATACATTGTGTGTTCGTCTAACCTACGCATTGCTGTTGTATTTCAGCAGTACAAAGTAATTAAAATACTACCTCTCATTGCACACAGGGATGGTCTGTTAAGTTATCCTTGACTTTGGAGTTAAAAATTGATTAGGTAGGAATTCAAAACGTAGGTAATTTCTTTTATTAACTATTCATCCTGTTTGTTGCTGGATGCAGTTAAAAGTCTATTTCTTCCAGTGCAAGCCAAATTTTATCCCCAGACAGGAAAAGTTGACTCACTGAAGTCAGTGGAAACTGCCCACATGATTCTGAATGCAGAATTTGGCCTAACTGGTTTTTTATTCATACATTTTTGAAACAGTATTCTGTTCTGTTGGTATCCTTCAGGACTTTGTGTTAAATCTACTTCTTTTCTCCATTTATAGCTATTCCCTGGTGACCTCATCTTCCACTGTAATTTCAGGTACACCCTTTATACAAGTGACTTACAAAATACCCCTCTAACTCTGTATCTCAGCTCTGGATGTCCCATCATGTTCACAAACTCCTTGTTATTCCTCCTGAACCCTTCCTTCTCACACCGATCACCATGCTCAGACAGATTCATCTTTGTCTCCTCTCTTTTTTCTCCGCAACACATTCAAGGACTTGACAAATGTTTTCACTTTCCCCCCCACTATAGTATTGCTCAAAACTATGTTCTCTGTCACAATTGTCAACTCCCTGCATTGCTCAACTCCAACCCTGACTACTGCAACTTCTTGTACTGTTATGAAAGGGATTACTTTTGGATAATATATTATGCAGTGTGAATTAGGGTGCTACAACTGGGCCCTGTCTAATTAATTCGGAGAACAATGAAGCAGGTTACTAAATATATCTACCCTCTACTGCAAAATAGATTTCATTACAGTGGAGCTACTCACATTGTGTAAGGGGGCAGAGCTAGGCCAGAATGTTTATAAAGCACTTTGGAGAATACTTACTACTAAAGGTAACGATAACAACTGAGTCTGTTGTACTGTGTTCATTAGACACAACATTATCTGTCCTCAAACAGCTGCAGGATTGGTGCACTCACAACTTAAAATTAAACCGAGCTGGCTGGAAATCATTTTTTCTTCTGCAGAAAATGTAAAGAGTTTTTGGCACAAAAAAAAAGAAAAGCAAAAGCTTTTAGATGAAAGACAATAACTTTGATTCAGAAATGTTGCTATGTACAATAATGCTGATCTGTCACAGTGCATCATGGGATTTGTAGCCCAGATAAGGTTTCCAGCCCTTTGAAGAATATGGGAGCATCAGACACTTGAACTAAAACTCCCATGAAGCACTACGGTGGCATTTATGAAACAACATTTTCAGTTTTCAGCCGAAAACTTTTATGTTTTGAATGTTCAGATTTTCAATGAAAAGTCAAAAAGTTTTCTGCATAAGTCAGATACCCTTAGCAAAAACTATAATTGTTGAAAATTCAATTTTCTGTCAAAAACAGTTTCAAATGAACATTTTTGACCAGCCCTACATTTAAGTCATTTGAGCTGGGAGAATTAGTGAAATATTGACTTATTTGGAGAGGGTCCAAATTCTCGGAAATAGCCTCTCTCAGGATACAGCTAGAATGCATTAATATGGGCACAAAACTTCAATTGTCTGATTACTATAAGTGATTGTATCACCAAGTGAAAAGTGTTAGTTTAGGGAAAGAGTTATTACAGCACTATCACAAAGGTAAAGTCCTTAAGCTGTCAATTACAATAAAGGAAATAATAAGAACTACAGTGGTGGTACTTAAAAACTTGCCATTTTATCTAGTATACATGAAGTATGTTATAGTACCATAGATATCTACCTAAGACACAGAAATTAGGTTTTGGAATACTATTGTAGATTTCTGTATTCAACTGTATTATAAGAAGAATTCTAGCAGATCTCTGCTGTTTGTGTCTAATCCTGAAAGTGATGAGCAACCTCAGCTCCATCAGAAATCAAAGAGTTGCAATTCTCAATTCCTTGAATCAGCCCATTTATCATCTAAGTAATTATTTAAACTAGGAGTGGCTGATTGATATGTGACTGGACATTGTACATGCTTCTCAAAGTCTATTTTAGGTTCACAAAACCAGACTGAGTTAGCAGACTCCCGCCATGTAATTTAAACCATTCCCTCCCCCCAGGGATGACTTTTTAAAAATGGTTTTATTTATAGCTAAAGGGATAGATATTACACTCCCAAAACTAGAGGATTCATTGATTGCAGTAATACAGTATACAAATAAAAATATATTTAGGCCAAGACTTTCAAAAATAGGAGCCTAAAGTTAGCCTGCTTCTTCAGGTTCTGAAGCAAGTGGCCAGATTTTGAAAGGTGCCGAGCATTGATCATCTATAGGGAAGTCAATGGATGCTGGCCACTTTGGAAAATTAGAAAAAAAAACAAAACAAAAAACCCACCATTAGCTTAAGTATGGAACACCTGACTTTCTCTGCAAAGTCTGTCATATATTTTTTTTTCATTTTACCTTATTTCTGTTGTGCTTTCACCCTATTTCCCACACACACTGTTTTTTCCCCCTGCTCTTCCTTCTCTGCTCTTTTTCAGGCTTTCCAAGGTGGAATGTGAACCCAGAAACGTGAGTATGAGTCAATATTTCTAACCATGAGGTTTCAGTGGATTTGAAGTTATACAAAATGAGTTCACCCATCTCTAATTGAAACTTACACACACAAAGCCTCTGTAGAAAATGGATGTACTGAAGGCAGGTTCCTAGTATGAAGTAAGTACTTCCAACATTTATAGCCTAGAACTTAATTACATACTGCCTCACGGGGAAAGGTGCTTCATTTCCCCATGCAGAGTTTGTTACTTACTGTTACAAGAAGTAACATTACTTTTAATAAAGAATCAACAACATTACAGCTGTTACATACTTTCAATCTGTATTTAAAGCAGCCTTGTTCACTGAAGAGTCAGAATGGCTGCTTCACGTCTTCCAAGATGGGGAGTTCTAGAAATTTAAAGTTTCAGTAAATACTTTTAGCTGAACAGGCACATTTAGTGAGAGCTGTACAGCTTTTTAAACTTTCTCAAGTAGAATTACTTTCTTATTAGTAAGAAGGAGTATTCATCTATGGTATATAGAAGTCCTGTGTTTTAGAAACTGTCAAAACCTTGTACATAATGTCATGATTGCTAAGAAACTTTAAATGTATGCCATAGTGGAAAAATATAATTGTTCAAGTCATCTGGGTACATAAAACATTCACCAATTTTAAACAAAAGATAGAAAACATCAGAAATTTCAGTTTTTCACCAGAGTTTCCAAAAAGAACCCTGATTTTCTAATATTATTGATGAAAAGTGAGTCAATTATCAAGTTCTACAAAATCTTTCTACAAAGCACTGCATGGCTCAGGCATATTAACCCAGACAACAGCACAGAATACAGACTGTGGCAAGGCACCTTCTCAATCTCACCATCCTCAGCTGTTGTTTAGCCTTGGTGAGATAGGCTTGGAGTAAAACAGTCACTCCTAGCTGCATAGGGGCAGTCCATTCCTTCTTTTAGGCTTTAGTTTTTTCCCTTATGGGAAGGAATGCAGCCTCCCTTCCTGGTGAGGCTTGCTGTTCCTCACCTAGTGGCAGCTTGTCTCTACCTCTATTCCCCCTCTTCTACCAACAGGGGAGGGTTTAAAGAGGTCTCAGGTAGCCCTTAGTTGGAATCAGCTGATCCTAATTGAGCTCTGGTAATCCCTTCTCAGCTGAACCTCATTGACCTGCAGTCACCCTGTCATAAATATAAAGGGAAGGGTAACCATGTTTCTGTATACAGAACTATAAAATTCCTCCTGGCCAGAGGTAAAACCATTTCACCTGTAAAGGGTTAAGAAGCTAAGATAACCTTGCTGGCACCTGACCAACATGACCAATAAGGAGACAAGTTACTCTCAAAGCTGAGTAGGGGAACAAAAGGTCTGTCTGTGTGATGCTTTTGCAGGGAACAGATCAGGAATGCTCTTCAGAACTCCTGTAAAATGTTAGTAAGTAATCTAGCTAGAAATGTGTTAGATTTCCTTTTGTTTAAATGGCTGGTAAATAAGCTGTGCTGAATGGAATGTATATTCCTGTTTTTGTGTCTTTTTGTAACTTAAGGTTTGCCTAGAGGAATTCTCTCTGTTTTGACTCTGATTACCCTGTACAGTATTTACCATCCTGATTTTACAGAGGTGATTCTTTTACTTTTTCTTTAATTAAAATTCTTCTTTTAAGATCCTGATTGTTTTTTTCATTGTTAAGATTCAAGTGTTTGGGTCTGTGCTCACCTATGCAAATTGGTGAGGATTTTTATCAAGCCTTCCCCAGGAAAGGGGGTGTAGGGCTTAGGGGGATATTTTGGGGGGAAGACATCTCCAAGTGGGCTCTTTCCCTGTTCTTTGTTTAACACACTTGGTGGTGGCAGCATAGGGTTCAAGGACAAAGCAAAGTTTGTACCTTGAGGAAGTTTTTTAACCTAAGCTGGTAAGAATAAGTTTAGGGGGTCTTTCATGCAGGTCCCCACATCTGTACCCTACACTTCAGAGTGGGGAAGGAACCTTGACACACCCCATCTCAGTTGATAGGGAGGAGGGCCTTTTACCCTTCTGGGACTGTTTTCTACCCCATCCTTGCAGCTGTCTGGTAATATTTCCATGCTATTGTACAGAATGCATTTGGCCAATGCAATATTCACAGGCAAGATCTTAGCCCCTTTATTCCTTGTTCAACAGAACAGCAATCTTTTCCTGGAACTCACTACTGAAGCACAACTTTATATGGCTCTGCTGCTTTAGTATTTTCTTCAGCACTTTGATTGCCAAATGTTGTCTCTCCCCCATTTTATAAAGCAGTTAACCAGTTCTTGTTTTTTTACCAGTTGCTTATACCAATTTAGCATTCCTATTTTATTTGGATTAAGGGCATAAGAGATTACATGTACACTTAGCTGGTTAGAAATACGTGATATCTTATCTCCTGTTGAGCTCTGTTGCTCTCTAATGTTGTGTACAAATTAGAACATTATAAATTTCAGTTCAGAAATGTCAATGTTTCATTTTGATTTTTTTGGCTGAAACAAAACATTTCAGCAATCCCAAAATCAGACTATTTCCCTTTGCTTTGTTGAATTGACCTAAAACATTTTGTTTCAAGTCACTTCATAATTAAATGGCATTTCCCTACTCACGTGCATTGCCTCATGGGAGTTGTAATTTAGGAACCAAATGTCTCCATTCTGCTCTATGGGATTGGCTCCCTGGAGGGACTACAATTTCCATGAGTACCCAGGATCATGTGATTCCCATGAGGCATCACACAGCTTGGTTGGAAAAAAGACCATGTTGCATTATGGGAAATGTAGTCCTACAGGAAGCTCAACCTGTAGGAGAGAAGAGGGGACTATTATAACTCCCATCTACCATGAGGCAACATACTGATAGAGAAATGCAAGTTTAACATTTTGTTGAACTGTTTTGAAACAGAATACTTTAGTCAGTTCAACCCAAATGAAATATTCTGATTTGAGCAGAACCTATCCTTCAGATAGAAAATTCCTTATCTGCTTTACCCAATACTCAAAAAGCTCCTAAGTAAGGGCTAGATTTGACTTGTACAACATGCCCTGAGTAAGGGGCAGTAGGTTAGCTGCACCACCCCAAGTGCAGAGTAGAGAACAAATTGTGATTCTGAGAGTTACAATTCCTCCCCTGCTTGTCTCTTACTCTGGAGGAGCCATCAGTTAATTTATCCCCTTCCATAGAACAGCCCATGCACCCATCCAGCTATATAGCTGGGGAGAAAGAAGAGAGGCAGAATGAAAGCTACACCCACTCTTCATCCCTTCCTCATACGTTTGTTCACATTAGATAGTACTGGATGAGTAACTCAACCTCTCCTCACCAGCCAGAGTAAGAGGGCAAAGTGGACAAGTGTAAGGGCTGTGACAATATAGCCTGAATTAAACATGGCTATGCATTTCTGCACGTCTGACGGCACCACAGAGATATAGACTTGATCACTTTTTATAAGGCTTCCAAATCAATTTCTCTCTTCTACAGTAGTATATACTCAGTGTAGTATCTTCCTTCTTCCCTTATTGTCTTGATTATACTGTCAACTTTTATGGTCTTTAGAAGCATAATGTAAAGTAAAATATTTACTGCTTAAATATTTCCAAATTACATGGGGAAATAATTAAGTTCGATGGTCAAATAATATATTCCAAAAACAGCATCTGTCAGTTTTAAATATAAAGCTCTTATCGCAAACAAGAAGCAGTTTGCATGAACAAACAAGAATACTGATGCTAAAATCTGTCACAAGTGCTCCCCATTGGTATGCTTAGCAAATGTAAAATTTGGAGGATGTACAATTCATGAGCTTCATTTTAAAGGCCAAGTTGATGTCACTTTGAAAATTTCTTGCTGCATACATATTTGGGGATAGAGTTCCACCCACGGAAGTCAATGGGAGTCTTTTCCTTGAATTCATGGAGCTTGGATCAGGCTCTAAGTACAGTAAAATAAAGACCTGTTTATATATTCCTGTGTGTGTGTGTGTGTGTGTGTGTGTGCGCGCACACGTGTGGTATCACCTAATAGCATGTTGGCAATAATCGCAGTTGTAATGTGGGTGCCTTGCTCAATTATAATCTAGACACTCCCTGCAAGCATGAACAGTTTGAAAACCAAAGGTTTAACATCCCATAAGCAAACTTTTAATAAAATGTTGTTAGTAAAGATCAGGACCTGTGCAATTACCTTTTAACATATCTAAATTTTAAGTAATGAGCACAGTAATGAGCAAGCCTGGCTTTTTCTCTTTCTCAACCCCCCTCTCCCCCCATTATATTGAATAGCCCCATAATAACAATAGGAATGTTAGACAATATATTTAGAAAATTATTACAACCACTGAACCACATTTTAAGTGCTCTGAAATCAACTAGAGTAGGAACTATTTGATAACATCCCTTCTATTTTTAGGGCTTGGTGAAACAGAAGAAAAAATGTAGGCTGTGTTTAAAACACTGATGGAAACTCCCCTACCACCACCTAAGGCACCAATCCTTCAAACACTTACACTTACATACAGGGTCAACATTTTTGCATATGAGAAGTCTCCGTGACTTCAAGGAGACTATTTACGTGAAACTAGTTGAGGGAGCAGGGAACAAAATTCAAAGATCTAATGGTCCAAATGTATCCTTGCTGTCATTCCATTGAAGTCAATAGATTTGTCTAAATTGTGTCACCATACGGTAGGACATCTTAAGAAGAGCAATCAAATGCCATGAAAGACAAAAGCAAGAATGATAGAAGGCACAATAATATCAAAATTAGTGATGAGCAAACTTCACACGGCTCAGAGTTTGAATTCAGTTCTGGTAAAGCACATGAAAGGTGAAGAAGAAAAACTAAGCAGCTTATTTTAGAACTTCAACTAAGTTTATCAGTCCAACTTCCATTTCTAAAAAAAGGCTAGAGTTGTGGCAGAAACTGAGGGTTTATGTTACCTCGATGACCAAGAGCTGCTGAGCAGGCTCCCAATAAAAGAATGTATGTTCACTGTAAAGATAGCGTGTCAAAAAGATGATTGGGCCCTGCACTGTGAAACTGCTTCTTTTAGTTCTCAACTCTCATTACATTTAATTGAAATAGATAAATTTGACAGTCCCCTCAGACAGTGTCATGAGGGCTGGCAAGCTCTAAAGCCAACATAAACTATTGAGCCTCACATCTCCAAAGGTCAATGGTATCTGTCTCCTCAAATAACAGATATCACGATCAGTGTGAAATTGTTGAAGTTTGTATCCTGACGATATTACATGCATTGTATAATAAAGTGCCCTTGTATTTAGTATGTCTGGCTTCGTGGCCAGACAAGTGTACTATTTATAGTTGCAAACTTTTAAAACTGTGTCAGCAAAATCATTTCTCAAATATGAAAATAAATTGAGGTCTGGCAACCATATTGCACGACAGATTTTTGGGCAGAATTCCCCACTGAAATCAATGGTGCATTTTGCTTAAAGAGACCAGTGGCATGACATACTCCTAAGTTAGCTAAATATATACCTGACTGATGAATCTGCACTCTGTTTGACTGCATTGTCTTTTGTGAGAGTTCCTCCTTTCAGTAAGCAGCTATTAAATGATTTTATTGGCAGGTGGACACCCAGATTTCTAGTAGTATAGTTTGTGTTGAAATTATTGGTTCAAACAATATTGGGAGCAACATTATATAGAGTGCAACAATATATAGGGTGACCAGATGTCCCATTTTTAAAGGGACAGTCCCATTTTTTGGGACTTTTTCTTATATAGGCATCTATTACCTGACTTCAGCAAAACTCCATGTAGGTACAGGGGTCTGGGATTGAGGCCTTTGTATAGGTGGACCCCTGTGCATGCATGCAGCCATAGCAAACTGTGGCCTCAGGCCTTGGACTGTAAGCTTTTAGAGAAGGGACCTGTCTGCCTATAAAACATCTTTTGAACAGCTATGTAAAACGATCATTATTATTATGCACACCAATTTCCCATAGCCTCTGGATGTTACAAAAGTTAAAAACAATTTATAATGAAAATGATGCAGATATGAAAACTCAGAACAGGAACAAATTCTTTGGGGCAGGCATTGCCTTTTATTATATGTTTGTACAGCAACTATTACAAAGAGGCCCACCCATATAAATGGTCTTGAGTTCAGGCCATATCATGCAATTTTTGCAGGGTCAATTTTACTTCCAAAGAGTTCTGTGACTGTAACTTTGAAATACATTAGAAACCACTCTTTGCATTCATAACTAGGTGTTTAAATATTCCATATTTCAGTATTTTTCAGTCAATGAACCTTAGCTAGGACTTTGAGGCCATTCAGATATATGGAGACAATTCATTTGAAATTACCATTACTCATCTGAAGACAGACAAATGATTGTACTGAGCCATGTTTTTCAATAAATCTCGAAGACATGGAATGCAAACTGAAGTGTCTAACCCTGGGTTACTTAAAGTTAATGCTATTCAATATTCACATTATAGAGGCTAAATTAATCTAAAAAGCAAAACTAGCACATTTTGTAGTATGACACTTATGAAGATTTGTAAACAGCATGTAGATGGCAGTTGCAGATTATCTGACAAAATAGCAATCTTAGAGGGACATGAAGTGTTTGCTATTTCTAATCATAAATATGCAGGTTTTATCTCATTTTGCTTAAGTGCACAAGCACTGAAAAACTAAAGTTATTCACTGATCTGAAGTTAGGCAGAGAATGCAGGTAACCACAGTACAGACTCCCTTGTAATATTCTGTTAGAGGCTGACCTGCGGACACTCTTCTGTGTGAGTGGGAGGTAAATCGGCTTCTCTGTTAACTTAATCTCCGGCCTTTCTCAAACAGACACTGTGATTGCTTCATCGTGCTGGATTTTTTTTTAACATTTAATAACTTTGCAGTGAAAAATGCTCTGCCAGAAGGACCAAGTCTAAAGCACCAAACAGATTTCACACTGGACGGGACCAGAGCTCAGATAGAAAGTGCAAGTTTGGTGCTTTATTCATGTAATAGTACAATTCTTTATAATCTATTTTTATAAGCAAGGAGAGATTGCAGAAGAGAGCAAGATCCTATAGCAAGGTCTTCATCTTTTGGATACCAGAGTACAAAAGAAGCTGAATTAATCAAGTGGAATGTGGTCAGTCAGCTCATCACAGCCCTCATTGGATAACAGCCTGACAGCAAACTGCTTTCCCCTCAAAGGATCACTTAACTGAAGAAACATGAAAAATGAATTAGTCTCATCCCTCTCAGTGGAGTGAAGCTTACAAGGATGCAATCTAGATACACTGAAGAGGCAATATTGGTAAAAATGTACTCTGGAAGACTTGTTAGATAAGGAATCTTGTTCCTCTGCCCCCCACTGCCATCCTAACAGAGGCTTTGTAAAGTATTACGAACTTTATAAAAAAAATCCATATCTCAGGGAGAAAAATGACACAGCAAGAAACATCTTTAAAATAGACCTGTTCAACAAAGAACTAAGGAATATCTTATTTACTTAGATTTACAGACTGTGTCTTTGCATAAGGCTCATGGCAATATACATCATTTATGAAATACATCATCATTCAAGTTTTGCATCTTTCAAAAAGATGGACTAAAAGGCTAGACCCCTAAAAAGTGCCAAATTCCCACCATCCTCCTTCACTTCTCCAAGGCATCTAAGCAAAATAGGTGAGTCTTGCATTGAGCGCAACAAAATGAGACACTACCAGGACAGTTAGGGTGATGAATTCCATAGTCAAGGGAGTCTACTGAAAATGTTCTACAACGAGTCCCCAGATAATTAAATCAACCAATCTCCTGTACTGTAGCAGGTTTTAGGGAAAGAGGTGTCTCTCAGATAGCCAGGACCCAAACCATATTAAGCTTTGTAGACCAAAGCCTACATTGAATTGCATATGGAAGTGAACCGGAACCCATTACAAGTTCTTGGAGAACTGGCGTAAAATATTCACATCACTCTAACACTACCAAAGAGGTGGACTGACTCATTCTCCACCAAATGTAATATTAGAGCAACCTCCAGTTGAGCACATAACAATAGCCATTCCTGTACCAACAAAAGTATGGATTCTGGATTCAGACCCTGTTGTGAATGCCTAATTGGGTGCAAATGCTAAAAGGCTTCCCACAGACCACAGCTGCCAACTATCTAATCTATCTGTTTCAGAGTAGCAGCCATGTTAGTCTGTATCCACAAAAAGAAAAGGAGTACTTGTGGCACCTTAGAGACTAACAAATTTATTTGAGCATAAGCTTTCATGAGCTACAGATCACTTCATCGGATGCATGCAGTGGAAAATACAGTAGGGAGATTTTATATACAAAGAACATGAAACAATGGATGTTACCATACACACTGTAATGAGAGTGATCAGGTAAAGTGAGCTATTACCAGCAGGAGAGGAAAAAAAAACTTTTGTAGTGATAATCAAGGTGGGCCATTTCCAGCAGTTGACAATAACGTCTGAGGAACAGTGGGGGAGGGGGGAATAAACATGGGGAAATAGTTTTACTTTGTGTAATGACACATCCACTTCCTGTCTTTATTCAAGCATAATTTAATGGTATCCAGTTTGCAAACTAATTCCAATTCATCAGTCTCTCGTTGGAGTCTGTTTTTGAAGTTATTTTGTTGTAATATTGCCACTTTTAGGTCTTTAATCGAGCGACCAGAGAGATTGAAGTGTTCTGCGACTCGTTTTTGAATGTTCTAATTCTTGACGTCTGATTTGTGTCCATTTATTCTTTTGCGTAGAGACTGTCCAGTTTGACCAATATACATGGCAGAGGGGCATTGCTGGCACATGATGGCATATATCACATTGGTAGATGTGCAGGTGAATGAGCCTCTGATAGTGTGGCTGATGTGATTAGGCCCTATGATGGTGTCCCCTGAATAGATATGTGGACACAGTTGGCAACGGACTTTGTTGCAAGGATAGGTTCCTGGGCTAGTGTTTTTGTTGTGTGGTGTGTGATTGCTGGTGAGTATTTGCTTCAGGTTGGGGGGATGTCTGTAAGCAAGGACTGGCCTGTCTCCCAAGATCTGTGAGACTGATTGGTCATCCTTCAGGATAGGTTGTAGCTCCTTGATGATGCGCTGGAGAGGTTTTAGTTGGAGACTGAAGGTGATGGCTAGTGGCGTTCTGTTATTTTCTTTGTTGGGCCTGTCCTGTAGTGGGTAACTTCTGGGTACTCTTCTGGCTCTGTCAATCTGTTGCTTCACTTCAGCAGGTGGGTATTGTAGTTGTTAGAATGCTTGATAGAGATTTTGTAGGTGTTTGTCTCTGTCTGAGGGGTTGGAGCAAATGCGGTTGTATCGTAGAGCTTGGCTCTAGACAATGGATCGTGTGGTGTGGTCTGGATGAAAGCTGGAGGCATGTAGGTAAGTATAGCAGTCAGTAGGTTTCCGGTATAGGGTGGTGTTTATGTGACCATCGCTTATTAGCACTGTAGTGTCTAGGAAGTGGATCTCTTGTGTGGACTGGTCCAGGCTGAGGTTGATGGTGGGATGGAAATTGTTGAAATCATGGTGGAATTCCTTAAGGGCTTCTCTTCCATGGGTCCAGATGATGAAGATGTCATCAATGTAGCATAAGCTATGAGGGCTGTCCCTCAAATTCCACAGATCTCAGGATTCATCAGTGAGAGGCCTCCATAGCCCCCATTCCCCTCAGCATAGGCCTTTACTTTTAAGATACAACCTAGCCCAATATTTAAATTGGATAGACATGAATACAAACACCAAACATCACAAATGTTGGGATGTTCAGAATTCTTTGGATCCTAAACTAGTTAGAGTTCCCAGCCTGACATCCTGCCAGCGAAAGGCTTTCCTAATCCTCCCCTTGCAAAGCCAATTAGCATCCTCACCTATTTCTGGAAATAGAAAATCTTTTGTTGCCCCATCACCCTTCCAACCAAGGTTGCCTGGCCAGACCAGTTTTCCAACCATAGAAAATCTCCTGATGCCCGCCTAAAGTTCACGAATTCTCCCATCCTCACTTTCACCAATTAAGGGTTCCTTAACTAATCCAAACCTAAATCTTATGGATGTAGGTGAATGAAGCAATAAAAAATATGAACCCCAAAGCAGTAAATGCCATATATGGGCATCTCTCTACCTCCTAATAACATAGAATCTGAACTAGTAGACCTTAAGCATATGAAACTCCTATTGGGAGTAATCACTGTGCAGTGACTGCAGAATCAGGCTTCATTGTGTTTCAGTATATTTTGGTAAATTCATGCCTTTAATTTTAGGTGGTATTAAAAGCTCCCAGTTCCATTCCATTTTAAATGCCCATGTACTTTGAGGTTTAGATTTTCAAAAATGTCTCATTCCTGTTCATTTTAAAAGGACTTGGGTGTCCATATCTCTCAGAAATTTGTGTTCGTCCCTTAGGATTCAAATGTTCTATGTTCCACACATCAGCCATGCAACAAAAGGAGAAGTTATGTTTATTTAACAAAGCTTGTCTATTTTTCCCTATTACTATTAAAAGGCATGAATGATTTGACAATTTTTTTATACAAATTCAGATGATTTATTCTTGGGGCCCCTGATGTCCAAAGCAAGACAACTAACTGGAGTGTTATTAGCGTGCACACAGATAGAATAAAATAATTCAGATTTATATTGGGTCCACTGGCATTCAAAAAAAATCAGTTTTTAGTACATATTTCATCACTGAATTTACAACAGGATATTGATCTTAATGTTTCCTCCTTCATATTGAGATAATACAATTCCTTATTTCACTATGGGAAATCAGGGGACTTTAGCTCCTTTTGAAGAATAGCTGAGAGATCTTCAGTTTTAGCCAGTATTAATCAGGCCTGAAGTGAAGTGGCAGAAAACCAATGGCAGTACTTTAAAATGAGGCTGGGGGGTTGGGGGTGGGGGGAAGAGAGAGAGAGAGAGAGGAACTCTTAAAACATCATCAGTTTCTCAAGTTTAAATGCTAGGCAAATGACATTGAAAGAGGACACAGAGATCAATGCAGCAGTGAGAAGCCAGTCTCAGCACAGTTGCTAAGCAGTTGTTCAACTCGTGCAGGGTGTTGGAGCCTGGGAGGAGCACAGGGATGGAGACAATCTCCTCACTGCATCACAGATCTATGGAATCACAAGGATCTCTGACCTATGCAGATCTTGGAGGCCATGCTGTCCACTCATGACACAGTCTTTTATATCTGCCAGCCTCTCAGAGCTGAAGATGCAGGACAAACAAGTCATATAGGTGAGTATATACGTTCCTATCACCTACACACAGGGGTTTTGGTATGGGATGATAATAAATTTGAGACTGTCATATTATCATTCACATGAAGCATTAACAACCCAGCAATGGACAAGCCTAGAACTCACAGATCCAGTTCATCCCAACCTTCTGGATTTGGAGTATTGGGCAGCAGAAGCAGTAAAAAGTTCCTAGAAAGAAAGAAGTAAGAGCTACTAGTTGGGACTGATGGGAACCAAAAATAGGGCATAGCTTATTTGTGGGTGGGGGGGGGCAAGAAAAGTCCCAGTTTCTCAGCTAGAATTACATAGGCATTCAAAGTTATACTGAAGATTCAGACTGGTCTCTGAGATTTGGAAAACAGCAACAACAAAACCAAAGTGCCTGCCCTTGTGTTGCGTGTCAGGCATAGACTTCCCTGCTCTCTTCCTGCCCCGTTTATGAAAGAAGAGAAGGCGGGCTGGCATATCTGTGATGATTGTCTAGGCTCAGACATGTAGCCGCAGTGTCGTCAAGAGCTAAGGTTGCAAAAGTGTTTCCATTCTTCCCTCTTCTTTTTCATCATTGATTAATTTTGGTCTGAAAGTCTCCACCTCCTCGCTTGGGAGAATATTCTAGAGGACTGATTGTGAGGATACTTATCCGTAATATTTAGCATAAATGTTCCTTTGATCAATTTCTTACCACAAATCCCTTGAACTATCCTAACCATTCCTGTGTGTCCTTGCGGTTTACATTCTTCAGATGCCTGCAGACCATTATCACATCTCCCCTTCTAGCCACACTGTGCAATACACATAACTGTAGGCAAAAAAAAACTGAGCTAAATTGCCAAGGGATCCAGAATGACACAGGCATCCATGCAACAGAAGAGGAGTCAATAAGTTAAGGAGAGCAGAATATAAGAAATCATAGGATTTAGATAACTGTAGCCTGTTTATTGAATCAAGTCCTGTAAGACAGAACAAAACAGGCATTAATTACACTTTTGAAGAGTACATGGGCCTGGGGAAAGTGGGGGAGGATGGCTGATCAAGTCAAGGAGCAAGTAATGGAGTTTATAAATATGGGATTTAATTCAAGTCAAGCTAACTGGCTAAACAATAGGCCTGCTAGGCAATTTTCTTTTTTAGCTTGACTTGCTAATATGTATTAGGTTTATATACCAGAAAATCTCTTGGAATTAAAACCCAAACAAAATGTAATTATAATAGACGAGGAAGGAAAACCGCATAGCAGAAATGTTCCTCATAGTCCCATGACAGATACAGAGCCGTGTTTAAAAACTTATTGTTTTTCCACTTCCTTGAATGTAAGAGGCTGAAATACGGTATATTTGGTTTGTGGGGGAGGAGGGGGATTAGCATGAAAAAGGTGCACCCTGGTTTCATTCCTCTCTCGCTCTTCTGACCCCATAGAATTTCCACAGGGACCTTACTCTGCAAGTAGACTGAGCAGGACTAAGGGCATTGCTGCTTTCTGCAGCATCGTACAATTCCACCCTTAAAAGGAATTCCTGATAAGATGATACTGACCCCTCCTGCGTTCTTATTTGTCTCCCTGCACTGAGTAAGCGGGGGTGGTTTGCAGTGGTAGCTGGTGAACTTTGGGACAAATGTGACATAGCACAAAAAAAATCAAGCCCATTTGACCCCTGCTGCCCTCAAAACATGAGGAAGGGAAGGATCAGCTCTTCCTTCTATGCTGCCTCAGGCCCTTAATTACCTTAGGTCTGCACCTCATTCCCAGGGTTCTCCTTCTCTTCTCCCTCTATTGCGTTTCCTCTCTCCTTGACTGCCACCACTTCCTCTTTCTGCCCTGTCCGGCATGGCTTCCCTAGAGCATTGAGCCACACAGCCCTAGTCAGCGGAGTCCAAGAGGGAACGAGAGCCTGCCACCGGAGCCAGTCCTAGCACAGTGAGGTTTGGGGTGCTGCATTCACCACCCAAACCACGGGCTGCAGTGACTGTAGAGCATTCTAACACAGCAGTGGGTAACCCGTGGCCCCTCAGGATAATCTGCTGGCGGGCTGCGAGACAGTTTGTTTACACTGACCCTCCACAGGCACGGCTGCCCGCAGCTCTCCGTAGTCTCGGTTTGCCATTCCCGGCCAATGGGAGCTGCGGGAAGCGGTGCAGGCCGCAGGTTGCCTACCACTGCTCTAAAGGGTTATGCTCTAACTGCCCAGTGTAGACCCTGCGGGTGCACTCTAAAAGGTACCTAGAAGCACATTAACATAGTGCTGTTTGAAATGGACCGTGTCAAGATGAACTTTGGTGGTGTAGTGCATGGGCAGCCACTGGGTGCTTAGCAAGCAAGGACTCCCTGGTCACACAGCTCCTGCAGGAGCCATGCTACCGTTCTGTTCTATTCTTTCAAGGCAAGAGAAGGCCAGGCATTTGATAAAGGGGCCACTCAGTGCACAAGCAACACATTCTGCGTTGCTAGGAACATGCTGCTTTATTCAACTCCATAAACAGGAAGTAAGAGAGGGGCAGAACATGGCTCCAAACCATAATACTCTGAGTAACCCAGTTAACCCTTGATAACCACATTACTATAAGCACAGCCGGCCCTGGCCCTCTTTGGTTTCCTAAAGGTGAAGAGGACAAACCTTCCAGCAGTCCACAGGTGGAAAAAAACCTACCCGCTCCAGCAAAACAACAAGGCAGACACTTTACAAATAGGGACTTTGTTTCTTTTCCCTTACATAGGTTCTCCCGATAGGGGTGATGATTTGACCTCGGAAACTTTATCATATGTGACATTTGTTGCTGCACATGTGAGAATGTAGCAGATGTTCTCTCCAGGGTATAGATAACCTGAACGAACTATATGTCCCCAGTCTATATTAGAGATACATGGTGGGTGAGGTAATACCTTTTATTGGACCAACTTCTGTTAGTGAGAGCAATAGAGAGCTTTTCTTCAGATCTGGGAAAGGTACTCAGCATCACAGCTAAATATAAGATCAAACAGATAGTTTAGCATAAATAATTAGCACATATTCTAAGGACCATTCAAGGTGAAGTGGCTATGAACGCTCCTGGAGTCATTGGACAAAAATGGGGGTTAGTGGGTTACAGATTGCTATAAACCAAAAATTCAGTTTCTTCATTAAGACCATGATTTTTAGTGTCTAGCAAAGTTATTCATTTAAGCTCCAATGCTTGTCTTTTGAAAGTGTTGTGTAGGTTTCCTTTGAGGGATGGACTGATAAGTCAGATATAGTGTGATCACTTTGTAAAAAGTGTTCACGCATGGGTGATATGGTATTTTTGGGCTTTTATCGTTTTCCTATCAACATTTTTTTACTACTGTCTAGATGTCTGTAGTACCTGGGCTACATATTCACAAGGTAATTCCCATGTCAGAACATCTGTTAAGAAATCTGACAATGGTTTTAATAAGGTAGGTATCAAGCTCTCGAGTAATCTGTTTGCCTCCTCTTTACCCTCAGAATCCTGAGTATATGCTGGGAGTTAGCATTCTAGTATGTACAGAATTCGCTGTTTCTGCCATCTACTTTCTAATCTAAGTAAGAAGTGTATAGATAGAGCACTCCTCTGGGTTCAAAGTTAGAGAGAACTGACTGCTTTATTCATTTTAAATCAAGCTAATAGCAACCATTAGGGGAGGCCCTAATATGGGTGACTCAGAGGAGCATACGTTATAGTCCTCTTAAAGGAATTTTAACCGTAACTGTTTCAACCTCATTAATGTTGGAACTTCTTGGGGCTGGTAGGAAATGCATTTTCCTACCATCACTTAATATGAGTGCTGTATTTTCAAATCTGACTTCTATTCACAGTAATATACCCTTAGCTTTATTTTTATGTTTGAGACAAAACTGAATTAAATGAGGATATTAACTCACGTTCCTATAGATCAAGGGCAGGATAATTTTTTACTTTAAATAAGAAGGTTGTCCATCCCCTCTTCTCCAGCCCAAACCAATCAAGCAGGTTTTTGGGCCGAATGTTCATAATGACCTTGTTCTGAGTTTAATTGCTTGGCAAAAGCAAGTCTAATTCAATTACATGGAGCTTTAGCACAATCTTAAACTTAATTTTTGTTCATATTGACAGGAACGTGGACTTTTTAGGCTCAGAGAACAAAGATAATGTGATGAATTCAACAAGGCCCTCTTAAAAAAAAACCCTGTATCTTTTCAGTCTCTAATTGTGATGCTAAATATTTGGCCATATTTTGGTCTGTGATGTTTATACCTTGCACACAAAGGATATCCAAAACCTTAGGTGGAACTACATCTAGAGTTGGGTGAAGGGGATGTGAGAGGGGAATTGCTCATATAAAAATAATGTAAATAGGGAAAGACAGGTTGGATGGCTGAGCAGGAAAATCCCAGACATTTTTGCTGCCCTAGGCTATCCCATCCCATTTCAAGCTTTTAAAAACCCTCTGATTATCTATATAATAAGATTCCAGGATTGTCACTCTAGAATGTCTGTTGAGTTAGTGTGAACTGATGAATACAGCTAATAAGCATGGTTCAGAGCTCTTTTTGTTCAGAATCTCACCAGGTTGAATCATCTCTGGATTTTGCAGACCCTTACCACCCAATTTTTAAGTTCTCAGACATTTTGATTTTTACAAATTACACCCATTCAGCACACAGCTACAGCAAGGTATGTATCTATGCTATGTCATGAGTACTAGACTACGGTGATATCAGAAGCAACTCAACCAGTCACAACCCTTGCTCCACAGCTAATCTGCATGCAACAATTTCATTGGCTGTAGGCTGGAAACTGCCTAGGTGGTGGATTACTTGACACAACTTTCACAGCATTTTTTTTAAAGACATAAATCAACAGCTTCCCACACAATCTCACCCCACAGCCCTCATTTGCCACCATCACAAACCCATACAACTGTCCTAGCACAACACAACCCACAGACAAATCAACACAACCATCCACACAATAGCCCAATGGTCACTCTGAAGCCTAGGCCTGTAGAGTCAGTGTGAAAGGATGGAAACAGTTACCTGGTTACAAGCTCTTTGCTTACAGTACCACCAGTTTCAATCATTTCTGGGATTTTCAGTCTGTGCAATTTTTAAATTCTCAGCCATTTTCCGTTTGTTTTACACACATGACTTTATGAATTACACTGGAGCAATAGTACAGGCTTTTAACTACTGGTTTATTAAAATATTGTGGTGATATACTTTCTATTAAGTATGAAAGACTTTAACTGTTTCTCCCCAGACCCTTTCTCTGTTCCCTAGTCCAGCTGTCTCCAACAGATCATGCATCCACTCCTGCTTCCCCATAAAAACATATACATGCTATTCTCTCCTGCCTCTCAATAAAGAATCGTACTAATATTCTCTCCTGCCCACATCACACTTCCTTTCTTGCTCCCTGAAAATTTTTACACACTTCAAATAACTCACATTTTCTTCTGCCCCCCAAATCCCACAAACACTCAAATCACACACAAACACTTCTGAACCCCAACATCTCACATACATCCTCTCTCCTGTGCTGCTCCCCACAGCTTCTTTAGCCCCTCATATACACACATCCTCATGCCCTCTTCCTCTAAATTACAAGCAAGTTTAAATCTCAGGTTCTGCAGTCCCACCTGTTCCCTCTTACTGGTGCTGTTTCCTCCGCCTCCTCTTTCTACATAGTAATGGCTGCTGTGGAGTGGGAGAGAGGGGAGCAGCTGTACTGTCCTGGGTGGTCATATCACTTCATGGAGATAGGGAGAAAAAGGAGGAGGAGGAGGAGGAATCATTTCAGCAATCAGTGCTTCCTACTTTCCTGCAGGCTGTGTATCAATGAAGGGGCAGAAATGGGGATGGGAAAATCTTCATCCATCCCACTGATTCTCAGATCTGTAGCAGAGAGGAAGAAATGTGGGTATCTATCACCCATCAGAGGGCAATACCTGTTGATCCAAGGGTGATAAGAGAGAGCAGGTATTAGGAGGGATGAGGAGACAGGGGAATAGAAAATTCTGATGGAAAGCCAAGAATGAAACATAGCAATGTTAGGCACTGTTACCAGGAGCAAAACCCAAAGGAGGAGCTTTGCCTGACATGAAACCAACCTGCACATAAATGCAACTCCCTGAGAGGGTCAGGGCTTAGGACACAACCCTCATCTTGGCATCTCCCACTGGCTAGCTTATGCTAGTGAGTCGCCTTACATGCTGGCTTTTCTGAATCCTATTCTGAGAGGCCTCTCTCTTTCTTTTCATTGCATAGGGAGCCTGGGTGCCTAACTTGGACTTTATCAATTCCAGTGATCGTCGAGGAGCCTAAACGTTAGGCATGATGAGACTCAGTGTACCCAAGTCTAATTTCCTTTGTGAATCTCTATATCCTCTTACCTTATACTTACATTGTAAGCTCTTAGGGATATTGACCCCTGACCTGATCTTAGACATTTTATAGTTTTGGGTAACATATAATTCCTTTGCTAAGCATGTTTAATGGAAGTTTTGAAAGCTAGAATAGCAAGTTGGAGAACAAATAATTGGTTTATTAGTCTTGCTATGAATAAGGAATAGTTATGCTACTAGCTGGGACTTAGGTAAATAGTGTAGGCCGAAAGAGATAACCCCAGGCCACAAATTCTACACTCACATTTTGAGAAGACAAACAAGTGACCACAACAGGTACAGTACATCACAGAATTCTGGAAGATGGGAGTTTTGCAGGGCTTTGGCAATTAGATTGTTGTATAATTAAATCTCATTTACATATAGGAATCATTAAGCAATGTCTTATGTCTGATATTCATGTTTGATGCTTAATTATGGACACCACAATGGTCACATATGGATAGGGGCAGTATTGACCTTATTATAATCGGGATAAAGGATCAAATATATATTCATACTATTACCATAAAGAAGGTTATATAAAACGACACCCAGTTTCCATTTCTTGCATTCACCAGGTCCCTAAATCAGTAAAAATTGAATCAGGACCTACTTTCAGATGGGATCCACTTACTTTTTCTTTTATCTTTGTTTGTAATGGTCTCGAAAGGCTTGTCTCCACTTACCGTGGATCGAAGCTGTGGTGATCGATCCACCGGGGGTCAATCTAGCAGGTCTAGTGAAGACCCGCTAAATCAACTGCCGATCACTCTCCCATGGACTCTGGTACTCCACTGGAAAGAGACGCATAATGTAAGTTAACAGGAGAATTTCTCCTGTTGACCCAGCACGATGTAGACACCACAATAAGTCAGCCTAAAGAACACTGACTCCAGCTACATTATTTATGTAGCTGGAGTTGTGTAACTTAGGTCGACTTAGCCCCGTAGTGTAGACCTGCCCATAGAGTGGTAAGTATGCAAGTTGTAAGAATGAACAGCGCAGGAAACCACTTTATTATATGAACCTTTATTCATATATTTATGTACATTGATTTTTCTATTATTTCAGTTATATGTGTCTGTGTTAAATAAAGCTCAAAGTTTGTGTGTGTGCTTCACCAAATTTCATCTTCTGAAGTAATTCTAAGTAGCTGCCTGAAAAAGAACTTGGTATCTGTGGCAAGTGCATGTTTTACCCCTAAAAAATAATCAATTATAATTGTTCAAGTTACAGTCCTAGTGTATTCCTTAAAATTGAGGATTTTTTACAATTTAAAGGGAAGTAATATTGTGTTAAATACCTTCTCTGCCCTCTCTCTCATGCAATAATCAGTTTGTAATCACACCATTCATTCTAATGGCTTTATATATATTTGTTAGAATTGGCTCATAAAAGGCTCTTACTGGAAGATAGGTAAGTTGACTCTTTCTCTGTAGTTTTAAAGTATTCATAAATGCTGATATTAACCAAAATCTATATTCAAGGTTTGATGGCACAGTTAATTTCTACACAGTTGATCAGAGAATGAAATAATACACATCGACAAACAACAACAAAAATACATTAAAAAGAGCATTATTAATGCTGCCAAGTCAAGAACTGACAAGTTAGGAAATGCCAGAATTAAGGTTACCTCTGCAACTGAAGTTCAGTGTCTTTGTATGTGTGCATTATAATGCAGTCTTTAATGACATGCTCACATAAAACGTTTTTCCACCAGACTCTGTCTCATTCAACACACACAAAGTACAGTGCTTACTTAACAAGCAGCTATTCAATATTTTGTTTTCTCCTCACTACTCATTGTGTGGCCCTAGGCCTTATTTTCTGCACACTAATGAAATCTTTCTCTGAAGACACATGTATTTATTTCCTCATGGGATTTTCTATGGAGGTCACCACTGTAGTCTCTGTGTGCTTCTAAAACATTACCTTATTTTCACAAAACCCATGTGAGATGAGGGGATGTATTATCCCCATTTCCCAGATGGCAGCTGGGGCACTGAGTGATTAAGATAGACGTGTGTACTAACTCTAGATGTCCAATTTGCTGTACCTAGGGCCTGATTTTTTCAGAGTATAGCTTTGCATTGAAGAGCACTTTTTATGTTCCAAGCACACCACCCATTAATTTCAGTTATACCTGTTAATTCTCCACACTTCTGCAAATCAGACCCCCAAGCCTCTCATATCTGGCACCCAGAAAATGAGGAACACAGTTATTGACCATCTATGAGGCGTTTGGTTTAAGTGACTTGTCAAGCCTCACACAGGAACTCTGTGACAGAGAGAGGAATAAAATCCAGTTCTCCAGGACAGGATTCAATTGCCTTAATGATAAGCTACTCCTTTCTTTCCTGCAATCCCCTGCCTCATTCACTACACATGTTCCAACGGTGTTGGCCTTTAGTTTTGGGTGGGCATAGGCCTGCCTGTCACTGTATTGGCAATAGTTACACACATTCCAACTTCAACAACAAATGGGATGGGGTCCTAGAGACAAACAAACAGTCTCCTTCACTGCACAACCCTGATTCATCCCAAGAGAAGGTCCATCCCATGCACTGAATGAGGCAGGGGCATTGTGGAAAAAAAATAGTCAGGAGTCATGCATTTAGAGGCTGTATTATGCATCATAAGGTTGCCGGGTAATTCCGCCATTTTCTAACTTCTGAGTGCTTGACTTTGGAACCTTAATACTGTTCTTTTCACTTACAGTGTAGGTGTAATTTGTTAGCTTAAAAAAAAAAAAGCAAACTGAGAAAACCACAACACACCCCTCCCCTGCAAAAAGTCACTATACGGAATCATATTGGCACACACAGTCATCATCATCAGGGTTGGGACCTGGAAAAGCACCATACAACCTCCAGCATTTAAGCTAACAGAGTAATGGATGGCAATAGTAGGTTGTAATCCTCTGTGTGGGTGCCAGCACTAGAGGGGCATGAGACACTTTGCCAGTGGATTTCCCAGGGGCTCTTGTTCCCTCTGCATTTAAATCAAGCATCTTCCATCTCCACTCTGCCTAGGTACATTGTGGGGGTCAGCTGTAGCACCAGGCCCTAGCCCAGTGCAGCCCAGAGCTGCAATTGCCAGGAAAGTCCTGCTCAGCCCCAGGCTGGAGCACATGCAGTGAGGATGGAATCGTCTGAGTTTTTAGCTACAAACTTCAGGCAAGTCTCTACTGAACATCTATAAAGTGAGATTTTTTCAGAGGCTCCTAACATGGCCAAAATTTCACATTTCACAAAAGGCACATCCATGACAAAAAGGCGACCTTCCTGACAAATTTCAATGCTTCCTCAAACCCAAGGAGACACTAGAGCTTGTCAACCAAAACAGTTTAACACAGGCAAAACAATGCCTTTTTCCTCTAACCTTCTTCTCAGAAACCACTGAACTATTTTTGCCAAAACTTTCCAGAGCAGGGATCAGAGACCTTTGGCACGCAGCCCATCAGGGAAATCCACTGGCAGGCCCGGACAGTTTGTTTACCTGCAGTGTCCACGGGTTTGGCAGATCGCAGCTCCTACGGGCCGCAGTTTGCCGTTCCAGGCCAATGGGAGCTGCGGGAAGCGGCGTGGGCTGAAGGATGTGCTGGCCGCCACTTCCCACAGCTCTCGTTGGCCTCGAACAGCGAACCGCGGCCTGTGGGAGCTGCAATCAGCCAAACCTGAAGACGCTGCAGGTAAATAAACCATCCCAGCCTGCCAGCAGATTTCCCTGATGGGCTACGTGCCAAAGGTTGTCAATATCTGTTCTAGAGCAATTCTTCCTGAAGCAGACCCGGGGATGGAAAATTTCAGCTTAAAAGGTTAAAGTCTGGCAAAGTTGTAAGCAAATGTAAACTGGACCAAGTAGTACCAGGTAACCTTAACAATAAACAATAAGCCCTATCTACAAGCCAGGTCTTGAATTGTGGGCATGCATTTTTGCACATGAATGATTTAGGCACACAAAATGCTTCTACAAAAACTTTAAAAATGTTATGTCCAGTTTCTGATATATTGTTGAATGAACCTTCCTTAAACCATGAGCACTGTATTATGTTTTGATGGAATCTGATAACTGCTTTACAAATATTTGTGCCCTGAAGGGAAAATTCTGAAACCATGGAGGGGCCCCTGGCAGCAGAACAAATGCTGGCTCTCTGGGAATGGGGAGTAAAACAAGGAAGATTTGGGGGCCCACTCAGGGGCTGCATACCCACCGTGTGGCACAGTGCTTTGCTCCATGGCAGCTGTGTGCACCAATGGGGGGACAGAGTCCTAGGGCTCAGCAGGAGAATGTACTTCTACATGAATGCCTCTGTCCTCCTCCCTTACTTTCACAGATGGGATGTAACTACAGCACCCGAAGTACACTAGGTAACTGAACAAGATTCCTGGGAGGAAAATAATCCTTATCTCCCATGCTATAGAGTGTGTCCATAGCCACTGTACCTTCCCCAAAGCTACGCAGTGCACTGGTTTGAACATCTGGTCTATTTGCACAGTGAAAGAGAACAGTAAAAAACAAATTCCAGCAATGATAACCATATAGAATATAAGGAGCCAAGCTATTCCTTCTGTGTAAAAAGAAAAATAAAGAGGAACACACTTTACCTTACAACACAAAGTTTTCTCTGCAAGAAAATGCCTATTTTTCCCCAAACAGGTTGGCATTCTCCCCCTTTATTCTAAATTATATGCCAACTCTTTGCACACTCTTCCAGACTCCCAGAAAGCTTTAGTGTTTGATATGTCAAAATACTATAGGAATTCATTGTGCTTGGACTTCTGGCGCGAATGACGATTCTACCATTAAGTACAAGCAGTAAAATCTCACTAAAACTTTTACAGAGACCTTGCAGTGAAGAATTTGCTGTGGGAAGCTGTGGATAAATAATGTAATGTCTATTCCATTTATATGAGCATGTGTATGTTAGAATCAGCCCATCTGCTTCTCCACAAGAACAACTGTGCCACATAAAATTTAGTTGCCAATCCATCTTATTTACAGGGCCGTGGCCTTTAAAGAACAATTGTAAAACCAATATCAGAGTACTCTAACTATCTGGCCATCACCAGGAAACCTGCTGAATAGACACAGGCACGCAAATAAACAAAGAGAAATTACATCATTAGATGACTGGTAGGATGCTTTAAAAATATAGATTAGCTTATAACTTATATTAAAGAATATAAACTCTTTATGGTTCGACAACACTTAAGCCTCGTCAGTGCTTTGGGAACCTCTGTGGCCATATGGACATACTGCATGCAGTACGGCAGCATAATCTGACCAACTGGTGGGAAAAGATGGACTATATCTTGGTATGTCTCTGAAAGTGACAGCCAACATACACATAGCGAGTTAATTCACATGGCAGGAGGGATAGCAAATAAGGAGGCTGTTTTAAAACAAATCTAGAAAAATAAGAGTTGTAGGTTACCTGTATCACAGTCTTTGAAGCAAAGGTCTTAGGATCTGATCCCAAACCCACTGAAGGTAATAGAAAGACTAACAAAACTCCAATAAGCACCAGATCAGGCCCTTAATGAGTTCAAAACTATTAAAAAGGGCCAAAAATTGGCTGCATCAGCAATAGCTTAATAAGGACTGCATGCAAAGAGGCACTAGGTCAGCAGAATCGTCTGGAGGTGTTGGCTTGCAGAGAATAGAGATGATAGAATGCTTCTTGGTGTGCTGGAGAAGTACATGGAGTATCAGCAACTGCTACACCCTCAAACAGAGTGTAGAGTTTGCTCCCCTAACACTGTCTCCAGAACAGCGGCCAACTGGGGAGAAGCAGTGTTAGGGCCTTTCCCCTGCCTTACTCCTTAAGAGCAAAAGGAGGCCCTATGCCTCCCATTCCTTGGATTTAGTGACTGTGAACTCTGGGATACTGGATTCCTTCTATTTCATGATTTGCATAGTCTGCTTTTGGGATCTCCTCCCTGTACTGTCCACTTCATTAGAGAGGAAGCATTCTGGCTGAGATTTGTGGGGTTTCCCTCTGGTCAGTGGTGGCTGACTGTCACCATCTATTTCATCTTCCAAGCTGTGCTCCATGTTGATTAATCAACATATCTCAACTGCTATTGTTGAAATGAGTCCTCTCTCTCTAATGTCTGCTCTATAAATATTTCTTCCTCTTTTCAGTACATTAACAAAATATAGTATTTCTCTGATCATGAGTATTGCCATTGGAAACTTTGCAAGAAGTGTGCATCATATGAAGCCAAGCATGCATTATCTGGTACAGTAGCAGTGTAAGAATTGATTTTTAAAATTGCATTCCTCTGGCCAGCAAATATAAAAAGGTGTGTGGTGGTGGGGTGGGGTGGGGTGGCGGTGGGGAGGTTAATTTTATGAAGATAACATTTATCCTTCAGAAAGTATAAATCACTCTGCTTCTCTGGCTTCATCTGTCATTCAGTCTGATGAGTAGCACAGACAGAAGTCGTAGATGATGCATGGGTCTGCTTCCTTCTCAGATGAATTAAAAAGGCCACAGGATAGGATGCCTGAGGAAAAAATGTTGTAATTAGAATGAAGAGGCAGAAAAAGTGGGGCAATTACTTGTACAATGAAGATGCAAAGAGCAATGCTATGGTGATGGAGATATTAAAAATAACCCAGGAGAACAATGAGGGAAAATGTCTGTCTCTAGAATGAAGGTGTGAACAATAAGCCACGCTGGCAGGACATGGGACAGAAAGGAGGCAGTGGATCTAACTTAGGGTTCAATTCATTAATAAAACATGCTCGTCTAATATCTCAGTCTTATATTCCTTGCATAATTTCTCCCTGCAAAGTACTCTGGGTTTTGTGATTCTTTATGACATTTGTACTCTTGTGAGCGGATTCCTCTTATTAAGAGCCCAACATTTTAATAGTCACAGCAGTCTGAAAATATTTCACTGTCTTACAGAGGGGATTCCTGTGAAGACATGTGGGTTTTTTTGTTTCTTTTGTTTTGCTCATAGAGGAAGGTCTTGTAGCCATGTTCTCATTAAATGTTTATGGCTTTTTTTTAAACTGAAAGTTATTGTCCCACATACCTACATAATCACACGCTAATCAAAAGAGTTGAAAAAGCAGCCTTGCCAGAGACTGCTGTAAAGCAAATGAAGGGAGATCTTTAATTTATGAATGGCCTGTTAAGTTTTGCTCATGTAAACCCAAGCTACTTCCTGATGTTTAGGCAGGAGTACAGCCCAGAGAAGGTGGGACAAGAGGATTGGGGGAGGGGGAAGGAAAAAATTAATGTAAGAATCCATTCACATGTCAGGTTTACAGTCTCATTAAAGTAACCCATATACTGATAATTACTGGTCTCACATTTTGTTTTTAAAACATTCATGTACATGCAACTAATATGCTAGTAAAAGATCCAGAGTACAAATGACTCACTTGTACTTTTGGAACCAAAACAATGAAGCCAACATTTTCAAAGAGTGGGCATTGGTATTCGAAGCCTAGTTTGAGATACCTTAGGCCTGATTTTCAGAGGTGCTGACGACCTAAAACTCCAATTGACTTCAGATGCAAAGCAGATACCCATATTTTGAAAATGTCAGCTAAATTTTGCTTTCTAATATGTGTGAACAGCTCCACTTGATTTCCATGACAGCTTTGTAGATCCAAAGGAACACTCCTTTAAAAAAATATTATAGACAGGCCAATGAGGCAGTGTGCCAGTTCTAAATTAGGTTTGGGCTGAATCATGTGTGTGGTTCAGATTCAACAGCCTTGTAAAACATAAGCTTTTCTTAGGAGACTTTTGCCTAAATTGTAGAAATCCCAGGTTGTCACATCATATTGTGATTTTTTTTCTGTCATCTTCAAGGGTGGAAATCTCAAACCACACTGTTTTCATGAGATTTCTGATCGCTTGAGCTGACATATGAGAAATGCTGGTCTCATTTCAGCTCCATCTGAAACAGCTGGAAAGCAAATCCCTGTCCAGTCCAGTTTTGGACCTGACCAGGAACCAAAGCCATCGAGTCAGGTGTAAATCCAAGGTGATGACTCCGAACTTGAAAGTTTGGCTGAAGGTTAATGATGAATAAACTTTCTGTTTGTTCCACTACACTCTATGAGGCTATCCAGGCTCATGAGGAGAAATTATGGTCAGGATTTTCAAATGTGGTACAACTGTGTATTTTTATTATCTCCTCCTTTTAATGGGTAAAACCTAAATAGAGTTATGAAGACAAAGCTGCCTGAGAATGAATGTTGAGCTCTTTGAAATATCAATTATTTTCTCATAGTAGGATTTGAATTTTATGAAAGACCCAGACTCTGAAATTGCACCCTCTGGCACTAAATAGTAACCCCCCTGGGAATAAATGCTGTTCAGAGCCCTCATGATTTTGGAATAAATTACTTCAAAGGACATCATTATTCAAAGTTACTTTTTGGTTATACAATTAGCATTTGCAGCTTCAAATTAGTTCCTGTTGTTCATGCATTTTTTACCAATCTAAACAATAACTGGAGGCACTCTTCAAATGATTAGAACTGAACACAGCAATGCTGTATTAAGACATTTATGATATTTCTCGATACGAGTGGAAGAAGTGAAATTGTGTGTGGAAAGCCCTAGATAGGTGCTGCAGCAAACTGCAGGAATACAAACATCTTTGCTTCAATAGGTATGTTTCTCCTGATTCTTCCAACCCTTCTGCTCAAAGCTCTTGATAACTTGTGTGGGAGTTACACATCATCTTTCTTTCTTTGAAAAAATAACAAGGAGTCCCTGTGGCACCTTAGAGACTAACAAATTTATTTTTGCACACTCAAAATGGCTATTAGAGTTAATGGGAGTTAGGTGCACAAGGAATGCAGGACTCAAAAATGTGTAAATGCTGATCTGAGTACAGCATAATAACAACAAGATGGACTCTACATGTAAGATTAGCTGCCAATACTGAATAGCATGTTATTCATCTACACTACAGGGAATGATCCAAAGGAAACGAATAACAGAACGGGTAAGTGTTGAATCAAAAAGGTTTGATAGGTGGAAGTAGAAAGTGATATGATGAGGAAATTGATGTTTCTTCCCCCCACCCCCCAGTTGCAAAACAGCAAACCAAATTTTCCCTATTAGGAGTTACATGACACAAAGGTGCAGAGCTAGAAACACACAGGATCACATCAATGTTTGTTTTGAAATGCAGGCAACTAGTCACAGGCAACTCTTTGCATTATTCACTTAACTTTAAACAGGAAGGTCACCAGTTGTTATTCATCACATTATTGCTCTCAGCTAAAATCAGATACTATTTCCCTTTGGTTTACTGGTTTAGGAATCATTCCTTAGGAACTGTCATGGCAGAAATGGGATTTATTTCTATTTATATGCTTTGATATCTAAATGGATCCATCATATTTGCCCTGCATCACATGCATATAAAATGTTTTAAAATAATACAAAATTAGTTGACCAACATTCAACTAAATATTGTTGACTCAAAACCCAGAGCTCAGTTGTAAATATAAAAACATCAAATCTATTATTTTGTTTCTATATACACATAGCTTCCGGATATCAAGTATCAAAGTGCTCAGAATGTACGGTGACGTCCAGCTCACATCACACTGAAATGCTGGCTGGTTGTGAGAGGAAAGTGTGCTTGTGTTGTTCCTAGTCAAACTAGGAATATCATTTCCCATATTGAATCAGAAATAGAAGCACTTATGCATCTGTGACTACTGTCCCCATTTTGATGCATCATTCGGCCATCTACTATTTACTGACTGCCAGCAGCCTGCTCAGTGCTCTGAAAAACACAAAGGAAGATACAGGTTCTGTTCCAAGGCGCTCAAAATCTGAACAAACATTGCAGTTCAGACACACAGGGCGAGATGTTCACTGGGACCTCAACCCAGTCTACACTTCTGTGAAACTTGAGTGCATCCATAGACTTTAATGTTTGCAAGTTGTATTAGCTGCACACGCAGGTTATTAGCTCTGGAAAAGCACTCGTATGTGAAGCCCAAGATCTGTAAACAAAGGTCTGACCCATGTGACTGAAAGATGGAATTATCACAATGTGGCTATTATGTTTGATTACTGCTGGTAGGTTGTGCAGAAGAAAGGTGTTTAAAGCTGGATTGCAACAAAAGGAGTGTGAATACTTGGTATACGAGGGGAGACAGTGTGTTCCAAGCACAGGAGACAAGATGGAGGAACTATGTCAAAGACCGTGTAAAAAAACAAAGAGCATAGTTAGGCAGGAGTGTTGATAGAACAACAGTGTTGGTGGTGATGTTCCGAGAACCATTTGATTTTATTTGCCTGAAATGGACGATGGATTAATCCAACCCAGAAGATTAAGAATTACATAAAGCAAATACTGAAAGAAGTTATCACTCAAAAATCTGCCTTGAGACAAAATGACAATTTTTTTTAATTTATCAGGCAGTAATCTGTGCTAACACCACCAGTGTAAAGCAGATAAAGTACCTCAGAAATAGGGAAAGCAGAGGCCACAAAAGAGCAATGTGAAGAACAAGATTCATATTTTCTATGCTACCATGAACATTATCACCATGAAAGTCTTCCTAACTCAGCCTGTCAGGAATCTGGCATGTGATATATTCTCCATGTATAGTACATGCAAAGTCTTATTCTTGATGCATAGTATAGGAGGAGTTTAAATTGTGTTCCCTAGCCATAGCTTCCCATCATCTCAATTTAGGGGACTAGTCTAATATTATTCCATGTGTGGAATTCCTATTGAATCTCTGGGAATTTTGCATAAAGCTTATACACAGCATATCCCACTTCTCAGAGAGATAGTTGCCGAGGATACAGTAATCAGTGAAGTTTACCAGATTTAACTAAAAATGTGGGGCATTCAGACCTTTGCGCTAAGCTTCTCCCTTTTAGCAACATTATTTGGAGTACTGAAAATGTACTCTAATTACCTGTTGGCTAGCATGCAAGCTGGGTAGGGAACAATCATTTTTGCTAGAGCTAACCACAACCCATTGGGGAGTTTCTCAGTTCCCAATAAATTATCTTCACTGACATATCTTTATCCTTCATCATGGAAATATGCTCCCACTGATATATGGTATATGAAGACTGAATTTCCTTAGATAGCCCTGGCCAATTCTAGACTGATGACAAAAACTCCAAGCTATGCATAAACTCTGCACATTTACAAATGGGCCAGGCACAATAACAGTATTTGATGCTGCTGTAATCTCTTACTGATGATGTGGCTACCATCAACAGAAGTGATCTGGGTGCTAACCTGGGACTTGGAAGACCAAGGTTCAGTTCCCTGCTCTGCCACAGACTTCCTGTGAGACCTTGGGAAATCACTTGGTCTCTCTGTGCCTTAGTTCCCTGTCTATAAAATGGGGATAATAGCACTGCCCTAGCTCACAGGATGCGGGGAGGCTATTTACATTAAAAATCATTATGGTAATGAGGACCAGAGATAAGAGTATTGCCATTCAGTGATCTGACTTCTGCACAGTCCATAAAACCACACATCTTTTTCTTCATTAAATGGATTTCCCTTGATCTGTTATGACATTGTGACCTTTGAGAGAAGAATTTAGCAGTATATACCATGCCTACTTGGTGTGGAAATACTGTATAAATCTACTCTTGTATTCAAAGTTCCCCTTTGAAATGGCATTTCAGCAGCGCCCCACTCAGTTATCTACTCCCCTCCTGTCAGAAGCACAACTTATTTGCAAAAAGAGCAAAATCACCTGTATCCATGTAAACACCCTGTTGGATTATTGACGTCTTTATCATTGTACTTAGGGGCATAAATGGATGTTTAGGAAAAGTGCAGTAGCTCAGCTGAAATTGCATTCTGTTTTGGCATGACACTGGAATTTGATTTCTGCTTTTGGCTCCCTGACTAAGTTTTTTATGATATGGTTTCCCTCTTCAGCAGCCTCTGTTTCTTACAGGCTCTGATCTCCTAGTTACTCTACAGCTTGGAAGAATTTTTGACTGGGATGAGAATTATTATAACCCTCAGCCATAACTAAAAGTCCCTGTTCTATTTACATCTTGCTCTTTTCCCAGTTTAAAGAAGTGAAATGGGAAGCAGGCTCTTAGTGTTAATATTTATCAAGTTTTGAGCACAGACATTGCTTTATTGAGATGCTTGTTGGACAGAAACTACACCATTGACCCCGGAAAAGCGAACACAGGGCAAAGCAATGACAGAAAAATACAACATACTCCTCTCACAAATGGATATAAACTGTTCAACCACAAATTTAGGTTTGAAATTCAACTATGGCTTCTAATTGGCAGAGGAGTGAAGTTCTGGGAACAGCCTACCAAGGGGAGAAGTGGGGGCAAAAAAACTAACTTGTTTCAAGAGCTTGATAAATGTATTAATGGGGTGGTATGATGAGGGTGCCTACGAAAGCATATGACCCCTCAAGGACTGCTATTAGCAAATATCTCCAATGGCTGGAGATGGGACACAGACAGGGAGGACTCTGAGTGACTACAGAGAATTCTTTCCCAGGTTTGTGGCTGGTGGGTCTTCCCACATGCTCACAATTTAACTGATCACCATATTTGGGGTCCAGAAGGAATTTTCTCCCAAGTCAGATTGGCAGAAAGCCTGTGGGTTTTTTCTGGTTTTTTTTTTTGGGGGGGGGAGGGGGTTCTCCTTCCTCTGCAGCATGGGACATCGGTCACTTTCTGGTCTGAACTAGAGTAAATGATGGATTCTCTGTAACTTGATTTAAGGACTTCAGTGACTCAGCCAGAAGTTATGGGCCTATTACAGAAGTGAGTGGATGAGGTTCTGTGGCCTACATTGTGCAGAAGGTCAGATTAGATGATGGTTGCTTCTGGCCTGACAGTCTCTATGTTTATGTAACTCTAGTATGCTTGATTAGCTAGCAGATCATAGTGAGCCTTTGAAAGTACGAGTCCCATAGTGTGTAGATTTTCCTCCTGCAATTTTATTGCTCATCATTTCTGATATTGCGACAGGGCTCATGACAGTCCTAGGCTCCTAGAAAGTGCCACCGCTAGTGATTAGGCAGCAGTTCACAGAAGGGTATGGCTAGACTACCTAACCGTCCTTTATGCAGCAAAGGAGCCAAACAGCAACCCGGCTAATCTAATGCTCCATTCCTTTTTGTTAAGCAGTGACGCCGAGGGTTTGATTGTTAAAACTTTATTCATGGTAGTGAACTCTTACACAAGGAATCCCATTTACTTCAATTAAAAAAAAAAACCAGGCCCAATGCTGCTTATATCAAAGCTCGAAATAGAGGAGGCAGCAATGAGAGTGCGAGAGAGGTAGAGCAAGTGTTACATTCTTTAAAAATGCAACAGTGCCCTAAATGTTCAGGGTCCTTTTAAAACAACAGAGCAATACACATAGTGTGATCAAGGGAGGAGGCCAACAAGACAGTGAAGAGAGTGGAGTTACACAGTGGAAGGATGGATTCCTGGAAAAAATAGGTTTTAGGGAAGGATTTGAAAGAGAACAAAGCAGGTGATTGGAAGACAAGGGCAGAAAGACTGCTCCAAGAAGAGGGGATACCACGAATGGAGGGGAAAGGTTGAGAGTGGAAGAAAATGACAGAGATGATGAGAACAGTTGGGTATGAAGCTTGGGAGAGGCTTGTAAAGCATGAATTGTCTGTTGCTGGCAAGAGAAAGTATGATTGTTAGCATAAAAGTTACTCACTTACTAATGCTCTCCATTCTAGACAGGTACCATTATATTGTACCTCCTTGTTAGCTTTCCCCCTTTGTGTTTATTAAAGCATAACTGTTCCTCAGTTTAAAAAGTTTTAAAACTACCAATTTATCTAATATACTCTAATAGGTAAAAGATAAGATGATAGGACAATTTTTTATCATGCACTCTTCCAAACCCCTGGCCCACTGAACTGCATTTCTACTTTCTCTTGTAGAGCAGATTTGTGGCAATATCTTTCTCAGAGTGTCAAGGTTCCTTCCCCACTCTGAACTCTAGGGTACAGATGAGGGGACCTGCATGAAAACCCCCCTAAGCTTATTTTTACCAACTTAGGTTAAAACTTCCCCAAGGTACAAACTATTTTACCTTTTGTCCCTGGACTTTATTGCTGCCATCACCAAGCATCTAACAAATATAACCGGGAAAGAGCCCGCTTGGAAACGTCTTTCCCCCCAAACTCCCCAAGCCCTACACTCCCTTTCCTGGGGAAGGCTTGATAAAAATAATAGAATCATAGAATATAAGGGTTGGAAGGGACCCCAGAAGGTCATCTAGTCCAACCCCCTGCTCGAAGCAGGACCAATTCCCAGTTAAATCATCCCAGCCAGGGCTTTGTCAAGCCTGACCTTAAAAACCTCTAAGGAAGGAGATTCTACCACCTCCCTAGGTAACGCATTCCAGTGTTTCACCACCCTCTTAGTGAAAAAGTTTTTCCTAATATCCAATCTAAACCTCCCCCACTGCAGCTTGAGACCATTACTCCTCGTTCTGTCATCTGATACCATTGAGAACAGTCTAGAGCCATCCTCTTTGGAACCCCCTTTCAGGTAGTTGAAAGCAGCTATCAAATCCCCCCTCATTCTTCTCTTCTGCAGGCTAAACAATCCCAGCTCCCTCAGCCTCTCCTCATAACTCATGTGTTCCAGACCCCTAATCATTTTTGTTGCCCTTCGCTGGACTCTCTCCAATTTATCCACATCCTTCTTGAAGTGTGGGGCCCAAAACTGGACACAGTACTCCAGATGAGGCCTCACCAATGTCGAATAGAGGGGAACGATCACGTCCCTCGATCTGCTCGCTATGCCCCTACTTATACATCCCAAAATGCCATTGGCCTTCTTGGCAACAAGGGCACACTGCTGACTCATATCCAGCTTCTCGTCCACTGTCACCCCTAGGTCCTTTTCCGCAGAACTGCTGCCTAGCCATTCGGTCCCTAGTCTGTAGCTGTGCATTGGGTTCTTCCGTCCTAAGTGCAGGACCCTGCACTTATCCTTATTGAACCTCATCAGATTTCTTTTGGCCCAATCCTCCAATTTGTCTAGGTCCTTCTGTATCCTATCCCTCCCCTCCAGCGTATCTACCACTCCTCCCAGTTTAGTATCATCCGCAAATTTGCTGAGAGTGCAATCCACACCATCCTCCAGATCATTTATGAAGATATTGAACAAAACCGGCCCCAGGACCGACCCTTGGGGCACTCCACTTGATACCGGCTGCCAACTAGACATGGAGCCATTGATAACTACCCGTTGAGCCCGACAATCTAGCCAGCTTTCTACCCACCTTGTAGTGCATTCATCCAGCCCATACTTCCTTAACTTGCTGACAAGAATACTGTGGGAGACCGTGTCAAAAGCTTTGCTAAAGTCAAGAAACAATACATCCACTGCTTTCCCTTCATCCACAGAACCAGTAATCTCATCATAGAAGGCGAAATCCTCACCAATTTGCATAGGTGAACACAGACCCAAACCCTTGGATCTTAAGAACAATAAAAAAGCAATCAGGTTCTTAAAAGAAGAATTTTAATTGAAGAAAAAGTAAAAGAATCACCTCTGTAAAATCAGGATGGTAAATACCTTACAGGGTCATCCGATTCAAAACATAGAGAATCCCTCTAGGCAAAACCTTAAGTTACAAAAAGACACAAAAAATGGAATATACATTCCATTTAGCATAACTTATTTTATCAGCCATTTAAACAAAACAACAGAATCTAATGCATATCTAACTAGATTGCTCACTGATTTTTTACTGGAGTTCTGACCTGCATTCCTGCTCTGGTCCCAGCAAAAGACACACACAGACAGAGAGAACCCTTTGTTCCCCCACGAAAGTATCTTGTCTCCTCATTGGTCATTTTGGTCAGGTGCCAGCGAGGTTATCTTTAGCTTCTTAACCCTTTAGAGGTGAAAGGTTTTTTCCTCTGGCCAGGAGGGATTTAAAGGTGTTTACCCTTCCCTTTATATTTATGACACAGAGCAAGAAAATTCAGCAAACCTCAAGAATCTCATCAATCCTTAATTTGTATTTTATGCTAGTGTATTAATAGAGATGTGTTACTTGAGTGGTCATATACTACCTCAGAACACCCTTCTAATCACGTTCCCGATTCAACAAGTTACTTAAATGAATGCCCAAACTTAAATACACAGGTAGTCCCATTGACCAGTAAGACCACCATTTATTTTTTACATTTTCCTAAGAATCCATCACAGTGTTGGTTGATCAGCTCTAGTCAGTGCCAAGGTCTCAGTTTAGATGTACATCTTTGAAGAGCTGCCTTTGGGTTTGTAAGTATAGCTTAAGACCACACCCGTTTGGCCCATCAGTCACACATCACATTACAGCGTGAGCACAAAATCCTCTCCCACTGAGAATTTTCCTCAGGTATCACAAGTGCAAAAACATATATTCTGAAATAACTTGGTTATAAAAGAAGTTATAATCCACTCTGACTGATCATCAGCGTTCAACATTTCTTGTTTCTTAGTATGTTGCAAGCCAGGCTGCTATGTAAACTATACTTACTCACAGGTTCGAGACCTCTTAAAGAATTTAGTTTTCACACAGCCTTCCAGGTACACCTGCATTGCTTTATTTCCTTCCCTTTATTTTGCCCTATTGAATTTAATTAAGTCAGCCATAAGGCCAGGAGCTTGAAAAACACTTACAAAGAGAAAAAGTGGCATTTGTGTGTGTGTGTGTTTTGCCAGGTGTAGGTTTCTTAACCATTTTCATCCCTAATAACAACTGTCTCTTTCAACATTGAGTAGCCCTAAAGTAGAATCAAATGTGTTCTGGTCAAGTGTAAATAAGTCATGTCAAAGCACGGTTCTTTTAGCCCTTATGAATACTGTGTTTTGAAAAACAACGTTTACAACTTCACCAGTTTTTTATGTAAGATCGAATTGCAGCCAGTCATTTGGGTGACAAGATCTCACTGATGTGAAAAGGTATAGAAAAGTGATCGCAAAGAAGGACTGCTGGGTATCTCTTTTTCATTATGCCTGTACCTGTATCATAGGGGATTTGACCCAAGAGAGATGAGGAAATTCTATTCCAAATAACAAGCGCTAAATGCACCCCTTTTACCAATCTTGCAGGGGAATTAGTCATCTAAAAGCTGACACTGACATGGGGAGAGGTAAAATGTTACAATGATTCCCCCCAAGTGTCTAATAAGTAGATCAAGTAACACTAAAATGAAATTGTCAAACTGGAAATGATTTTCATCAGCATAACTTTTATATAAATAAATGTTTCTGACCATTCTGAGAGTAGTGCAGTCCAGCTCTGAAATGTCCCTTTACCAAAACTTACCAATTCCCACATACATTTTTATTGCACTTTGTTTGTAAACCACTTATTTGAAATTAATGCATAATTCAATATTCTGTCCAAGAACTAGGTATTGCAAGCTATTTGGAACCATCCTGGTTTTTTGTGTGTTGTACTGCACCAAACACATTGCTATTGGTAAATAAATCATCACAATGATAATATGTATATATTGGTGGCAAATAGGTAGTGGGGCCCTGATTTTCAGCCTGGCATCCACTTTTCCCAGGCACATACCAGTGCGTGCACTTTTCCAGCACTAACACTGGTTATGAAGGTGAAAGAAATTTTAAGCACAACACACATTTGTCTCAGTGCACATGTCCAGTGCCAGGCTGTCCCCAACTAAAAATCAGGCCTTCCATTTATGTAAGGTAGAAATAATCACTGACTGAGATTGTTGTGACTATTTATGTAAGGCAGGAAGCAGTGTGACATTTTCAGTGTTGGAAATATCTTTTTATACTTTGTGTTAAAAGTGGGTGTAGGTGGTGCCTGACAGCTTTTTGTTCACTGCTGACTCAGGAGCACGAGAGGTGGAAAATTATAAGACAAAGACATTGCACGGGCCTCAAATTAAAGAAAAACAGATAAAAATAAAATAAGTTGGTTTTAGAAGTCCTATTTAGAAGAATCTTAAGGAAAAAGTTGATGACACAGCATAGGAACAAAGCAATAATATGTTTGATGGCTAGGGAATACGAGGTTCAATAGAGAATGTGGTATTTTAGCCAAGGACCATGGTCCCCCATAGGTGGACCAGGAATGGGTGGGGGTATGAGCTGCAGTTGACCCACAATGAGAGACAGTGTAATTTACTTCTGGTGCTGGCTAGCAGAAATTACCACCCCTATAGAGAACAAGGGAAGCAGGGAGGAAATTGCCCTAGAGTGGTGTCAATGAGTCACAAGGCCTCCCAGCACTACCTTAGGGTAGTGTAGTTTACACATCTACTCCTTGCTCTGGCATGGGCCTAAAAGTCTAATCCTAGCACTATGACTTTTAGTGAGAAGATGGCCCTTTGGACATCTAAGGATTTCTTAGTTAAGGCTGATGCTAGCCCCTCTGAAACAAACATTGTTCCACTTCTAGTGTAACGTGTGTGCAGATCTAAGATCAGAAATGAATGTGTTGAGCATGCATGAAAGCTATTCAAGAATTTTCAAAGGCCACTGCTCTCTGCGAGGGTTGGGTGGGATAGTCAGACAGAGTTTGTTTTGGAGTACATTAAAAAAACAACAACAACAACAAAAGGTTGAGAACAACTGCACTCCAGGCAAATGACAGACAGGAGGAGGAAAGAGATCACCTAAAAATCCAAAACTGCTTTGAAAAGAATTTAAAAGTTTCATCAAGCAGAAAGTACTTTTATAAAATCCAGAACAACAAAAAAAGGGACATGTACATTTTATTATGTGCTTTTACTTTTAACTTTTAAAGCAGAACTTCCAAGCGTTCTGTCTCTTACTGACACATTTACAGTATGAGCAAATAAAAGAAGGAAAAGGGAAGTCAAAATGAGAAAAAAGGCAGACCTCATCCTGAAAACAGAGCCCTACAAGAGACGGATGTGGTGTGGGCTTGAGGTCAAATTACAGCAGAATAATGAGACAGGCTTTTCTTCTGGAAACAAACACGCAGGAAAGAAGTAGAATATGCAGTTTCTAATAAGCACTGGAAAGTTACAGGGCTGAGCAAGACAATGACTCAGATTGCTTGACAAGTTGGGAATTAGCTGTGTATATTCCAATCTTAAAATAGAGAACTCATATTAAACTTATCAAAACTATTAGGGAAGAGCAAAGTCACTGAGTTTATTTATCCAGACCAGTTTGCCCATGTCTAAACACTTCTGAATTACCCATCACTTCAGGCACCATCATACCCCAATACATGGTGACACCAAAAGAAGTTTTTCATTACCAGACATAAGCCTCAGATGGTGTAAATTGACATAGCTCTATTGACTTGAGTAGAGCTGTGGTGATTTATACTGGTTGAGGATCTAGCCCCAGATGTAAGGAATGATGACAGCATAGTCAATAGTGGCTTTTACATTCAGGCCCTAAGTCAATGCACCATGGCATTCAAAGTCATACAATGTGCTAGAAAATATCTGCAAACTGCAGGTCACTGTGATTTTTAATCCACCTCAATGCAGACAAAATTAGGCTCAGATTTTAAACTGCCAGAGGGAGGTGATTGAAGTTTCTCATCAAAGTAGTTTTACAATGAAAAATTCCATTTTCATCTAAATTGACATTTCAATTAATTTGTTTTTAAAAATGAAACAAAACATTTTGATAATGTCAAAAGGTTACATTTTGACATTTTTGAAATGGAATTTCATTGTTTTTTATATAACACATTTTAAAAAAAAGTTTTAAAAGGTCAGATTCAGAACCAAATGTTCCAAATGATTTTTTATTTCATTTTGTGAGAAAATTTGAATTTTCTTGTTCTTGTTCAATTTCACAACAGAATTTTTTTCAAAGTTATGGAATTTCCTGTGAAATGGAAAATCCAGTTCCTGCCCAGCCTATGGAAAAGAGATTTATTTATTTTTCATCTGCAAATGAACATGGGTCAAGGTAAAATTTTCATAAGTGTCCAGTCATTTTCAGTGAGACTTATGTGCCTAATTGCCAATGTCACTTAGGAAAATGAGGCAGACTTCAAAATCACTTGGTGCTTCTGAATATTTCACCCATGTCATTAATTCTAAAACCATAAAACATGTCCTAATTATTTTTTCTTAATTAATCCCTCCGCCCAAAAAATAAAACAAAAAAAAAAAACCATCCCACAAGCCATACTTATAGAAAAATATATGAAACATAGACCAATGTACAATACATCCAGATTACGTTTATCCAGCTAGTTATGTGACTGAAAATTAAATAGTTGTATGCAGTGTAGTTGTAGCTGTGTTGGTCCCAGGATATTAGAGAGACAAGCTAGGTGAGGTAATAGCTCTCTCACCGACAGAAGTTGGTCGAATCAGAGATATTACCTTACCCGCCTTGTCTCTCTAACTTAAATAGTTATCAGTCTTGTAGTATATTTATCATGCCCCGCTGACTGGGTTAGTGGGAGATTTGAGTATAACAAATACATAGGTAGAAACTGACTCCCAGGGACTGAGTATGACTACAGATAAATAGAAAAGGAGGACTTGTGGCACCTTAGAGACTAACACATTTATTTGAACATAAGCTTTCGTGAGCTACAGCTCACTTTATCAGATGCATCACGAAAGGAAAGTTCACGAAAGCTTATGCTCAAATAAATGTGTTAGTCTCTAAGGTGCCACAAGTCCTCCTGTTCTTTCTGCGGATACAGACTAACATGGCTGCTACTCTGAAACTACAGATAAATAGGAACTTCGGTAGTCTGGGTCTGTAAAATGTCTTGATCCTTTGGAGTCTGCAGACCAAGGGGTTGATCCTGCAAGGTGCCAAGCACTCTCTTGAGCTCCATATGTAGTCAGTGACAGGTGAGGATGCTCAGTACATTCCAGGATGAGGGCCCAGAAGAGCAGGAGGAAGTATAAAATACTCTTATACTAGTGCTTCAAATAATCCTGTGTCTTCCAGCCACAAGGTGGTTTATTAGGGTCTCACGAGCAGCCAGAAGAGATAATTAATGCACTGTACTTTTGAATGCAGTTTATCATTTCCTTGATAATTCTAGTACCCTGAATTTCTAACCAGTGAATAAACAAAAGCATTTTTAAACTATCATTTGATTAATAACAAGCAGCAATACAATGCCCATGCTGGGCAGGTTAATGAATAAAAACTATGTTTTATAAAATTAGTTAGGGGCTGTTAATATGTTCCAAATGATTTCCAAATCCTGTTGGGAAACCTTTCCTAGAAAACAATAAAATATGTATTATATGGGCACCTCCAATCATTCATTTTTAAAAAGATCTTGTTCCCAATCACTTTATAAACAGGAATAAATCAAAAACACTTCAGCTGTTCACTCCATTGAGGGGGGGTATGTACTAATGCTGTCTCAAAGTAAATTGGCAGAGAAATATTTAAGCACTTTAAAATAATTTTGAGTGACAGAACTTTCCAGAACATCTATATTTCTGTATTCATCCTATTCCTTTACATTTGTAGCTCATGCATAAAAAACATTTTAATGGGATCACACATCTATGTGCGAGCATTGGAAAATGCATTATTCTCTATATAAAATCAGGTTAATATGTGTCCTTATTCTATTGCAGAAATAGAATGCAGGGAGATGAACACATGTGAAATGTGAATGGCATAAGTGTGCTAGTGACACAAATTAAAGCTTTGATCTGCTCCAGTTGAAATGGCTTTATGTAGACTATTTGGCTATGCCCTTGTGTACCTTAAGAGCTATTGTAGCAAAGTATTAACTAATCTGTGACCTTTGAAACAATTTTTGTACCCATGTTTTTAATCATTTGCCCAGATCAGATTCAAACATTGAGCCTAAACATGTAGAATAAAATGAGCACATCAGTAAATTGTTCGGGTTTTTGGTACTAGTAAAAACATAGGCCAGAGTGTTGAGTAGCAGCTTACTCTGTGAGTAGCCAAGTTGACTTGAGTGGGGCTATTCATTAAGTAAGGTACTCTAAACCGAAGAGTGGGTCACAATCTGGCGCATACAAACCCAGACACACCAGGCCAGGCTTCACTATCCCAAATAAATGCCTTATTCACTTTAAGTGATACTTACTCCTTGAGTAGCCTCATTCATTGCAATTGGGTTTCAAGGAGTAGTATATTACTCAGTGTGAGTAAGTGTGACCCACAGAGAGTAATTTGCATGGCAGTGACTTTTACATTTAGTGCTCCAAACACACAGAAAACCACTTTGGATTCTGTGTTTGCTTAATGAGAGCAAACAGAGAGTGGCAGAGAAAATTAGGATAATTCTGCAGATATTTTCCTCTGAATTCTGTCACCTGCACTGTAATGAGCTCCAGACATTTGTGGCACCTCTTCCGGACAGCCCTGAGATTCTGCCTGGCTGCTCTGTCTCTGGTGGTGGAGACAGGTTTCTTGCCTTCCTCCTTATGCTAATTAGAAGCATGCATGCTCTGCTGACCAGACTATGATTGAATACAAATGCTGGCTACATCCCTTCTATCAACTCAAGCATGCTCCCTTTCTCCTTCTATCCCCAGTCGCAAGATGCTTCAGGCAAAAGGCAAGAGCACTGTAATAAAATGACATCTCCAAACACAGTGCCTTTTTCCCCCAAGGCCTCTGGCTATCTCAGTTTCATTACATTTCTCAGGAGGGGGCATCGCTCCCTGACAAGTAACATCTGGCCCAAGAGACCTCCTAATTTAAAACAACAAACTAATTATTGTCACCTCCTCTTTCCTGTAGCTTTTATCTTTACTTTATTTTTTTCCAAGTAGAATTATATCAGCGTATTTTCTATTTGTACTATTAATGTTCTATTTTCCTTTCATTATGTTTACATTTCTTCTAAGGAAATAAAATTAATATTTTAATCAATTTCTACTGCTTACTGTATTTCAATACTTGGTGTAGAAGTACCAGTTTGGAAGAACATCTTGATTACAGACCTCAAAAATGCCTCAATACTAGAATAACCAATCTGCCTGCTTGCATCCCATGCAGCACAATGCACTGCAATTCTGTGTTTTTAAAAGTTGGAGTTATTTACACACTTTGTTGGATCTTTGATGAAAAGGAATAAAGAGCTGCAGGCATTTATTTATACAGTACGACTATTTCCCGCCAAATGTTCTGAAAAAGATTAGAAGCTTGGTGGGCTGCTGTGTGGCAACGTCGTCCACTGTAATGTACAGCAGGCTCTGAGTCTAGAAATCTAATATTCTAAACCTAATTCTGGCACTGGCTTACTTTGTAACCACTCACCCTGTCTGTCCTTCAATCTCCTTATCTTTAAAATAGGAAATAATCAGTTAATGGTTGCACAGCACTTTGAAAATAGAGAATGATATACAAAATATAAGTATTATACTACTGCACACAAATTCCTGAAGAGTGGTTGCCATTTAAAAGCCAACATTTGCCAAGTTACCACATGGCTATGTCTGATAAGCCACTATTTTCTTCTGTGTTTTGGAAGAAATCATTGTACATCAGGAAAAGAATAAATGGTGAAATCTTGGCCACACTGCAGTCAATGGACCTTTTGCCATTGACTTGAACAGGGCCAGGATTTCACCCTGGCCTTCTTTGTTTTAGAGCATTACATCTCAAAAGTAAGATGTCAAGGAAATATTTCCTTTTAAAAAAATCAGGAGGAGTTACCTGGCAACTTGGCCTGAGTCAACCATTGTATCAGAAGTACAATCCAGAAAAAGTTAAAAACCCAGAATACCATTGTTCTCTGTGAAAACAAGGAGAAGAAACAGATATTGGCACTGGGAAAGGCGCAGAAAATTAGAGAAGAAACTTAAAAAAGGGGAAAAGAAAAAGAAAAAAAACCCATGAGCATCTGATTTTTTTTTAAAAAGAAAGGTAAAGCAGATGGAGAGATATTTGCAATTACAGCCACTTCTGCTACCAGCTACACAGTCACTGGAGAGTCTATTGATCAGCTCCACAGATCTCTCTCTACATAAACAAATCCAATAAGCCAAGAGGAGACACTAGCAACTAACCATCTGTGTTCCTTAAGATTGAGACTTCTAGTCATCTTTTTTATCACATGCTGAAGTTCCTGTTCTTTGATGTATATCAGGGCTGGCTCTAGAGCCAAATGTTTTAAGGTGGTCAAACCAAGAGGTAACTGACCTCAGGTTACTTGTGTTAAGTTAAGCTTCAAAGCATGTTTAAGGCTTTTAAGGAAACAATTATATTTTTACTCACTTATTTTGCAAAAGATAGTCATGGTTCTTGTATGCTTATAGTACTGCTGATATAAGGGTTTTACCAGTTTTAGCTGACATTTTTTAAAGAAAGCATTTGACCCAGATATGTGATTCTCTATATCAGTTTAAAATATACTTTTCTGTTGCCTTATCATTTCCATGCTGGAAAAGATACTGCAGGATCCATGACTAAGTTTATTTATTTTTGCCGGTGAGCATATTGGAAGAGTCATCTACATGCCTCATGCTTTGGGCAATAAAGGGCTCACTTCCATTTAAAATGGATGTAGGAGTCTTTAAAATTATCAGTATAATTACTATTGTCTTTCTGAAGAGCAATTTTATTATCATGTTGTCATTATAATAGCAACAAGAGTTCTCTTAGGTGATTTTACTTTCCCAAAAGTAGGTTATTTTCAGTTCACGCCTGCCTACAACATAGAGCTGGAATACTGACTACAGTCTGGCTTTTGTTTGGCATTCCTAGGCCCCAACCTCCTCCCTCCTGTGGAACAATCTGTGGGAGGGAGTCAGGGAGGAAAACTCCAGTGGATTGTTCCATCAGTCATTCTAGGGGCAGGTCTGGGTTGCTCCAAAGCAGAATGGGTTAGTGGTGGGAGAACTATTTCATGCCTGTAACCTCAGATGCTGCTGTTTGATAGGAAGCTGTGACTATCCACATGGAAGCCAGGGAGCTCTGAACTAGAACAGGATCTGGGCTTCCTTTGGCGTCCACAGAGTGCAACTGCTCTGGAGCTTTGATACCGGGGTTTCCATGCTGGAAATCCCCCTGATACCCTCCCACCTTCTGTGAGAGGAGGTTTTCAGATGGATAGGTAATACAGCCTTAGTTTATATTATTTTTTTATATTGTGACGAGGTGATAACACTCCCTCTCCAACCCCTCCCTTCACTAGGATCTTCAACCCCATGCAAAGGAAAACCCATGCCCAGATGTGTGTGAAAATCCCAAGGAAGTGATTGCGCCCAGAGCAGGGTCCTGTGTGTTATGATTCTATTGGGTATGATTTCTAATACACCAGGGAGTATTTCATAGAATCATAGAATATAAGGGTTGGAAGGGACCCCAGAAGGTCATCTAGTCCAAATCCCAGTTAAATCATCCCATTTATTTAGTGATAAATGCACCAGATTTCCCTCATGCACATTTTAAATTCCTAGTTAAACACAAAGACAAAGTGAAAAGGGACGTGATGCAGCTATTTACTTCAGATGAAGAGGGGCAGGAAGTTATTTTATCATGTCCTAGATGGTGACATTGAATTCCCCTGAGCTCCCAGCACACGGTTGCCTCGTGTTTGGTCTGTGTGTTTTGGATAAAAGTTAGTTGTCATTTACAACTTACCCAGTTATCTGGCACAAGCCAAAATGATCTCTGACACATTTTCTTCTTCTGGGGTTGGCTTTTGGCTCCCACTGTGATGACCTTGAGTATAGTGCCAGCAAAGAATTTAAAATACTTCATTGCATAGGTTTAAGTGAATCATGACTATAATTTTACCCTGGTGCTTGATAACATTGTTATAGCTAAAAGTCTATTAGCAATTCCATTACAAAGCGGTTTATAACTTGGTTGTTTCTGATCAAACAGGGCTGAACTTCGGTAGGCTGTTACTTTTTTTAAAAAAAAATCATATTCTAACCATTTTATAACAGAAAAAAAAGGAAAAAAGAAAAACTTTATCTCAAGCAGAAATTTTACTCTGAAAATGGAAAAGATTCCAGGAAATCCACTAGGGACTTCACTATTAATATTGAATTTATATGGAAGATACTCAAGTGATGGGCAGTAGTATAAATAGATAAAATTCACAAACTAATATTCCCCACTCTCTTCATTCTCTGCCTTGGAGTTCAATCCAGCTAAGTGCTGAGCAACAACTGCCATTCCTATTAATCTCAGTGGGAGTTAAGGATGCTCGGCATCTTGCAGGATCACTGAACAGCTGGAAACATGTCACATGCAAGAATTAATTACATATTGTAAACTAACATGGTTGTCAGCAAATGTCTACACTACAGAAATGTTGGCAAATGACATGCTTTTTTGAGCATAGCAGGGGGAAGGTAGATGGCATCGGAGAGTAATAATATTTCCAGTCTCATCTGTACTAGGCATGAATGGAGAGATACAGGAGGCGGACTGCAACAGCAGCCAGAAGATAGAGCTTCCTGTGTATTGGAATTTCTCTTCTTGTCATTCCCCACAGATTGCCTATCCACTAAATTGCAAGTGACTAGCAAACACTCACAAACCTAACAAAATATATGATATTTAGCTTCATAATATGACAGCAGCAGGATATTCGGAGGTTGGGGGAAGGGAGGACGGACCAACGCACTCATTAGTATGATCCTACTTTAAGAGTCCTCCCATACACGCTACAGAGGCATCCACAACACATCTGACTTGGGCCTCAATAGTTGCTGGGAGACTAGAGAAGAATCCTAAAGGAAAAGTGCTGTGACACCCTGAAAGGGACTATAAGAAACAAATAATCTAATGAATGACAGTTTAAAAACACATATTTTTTCCACATCAAGTACAATTCAAAATCATTTCCCAGTGTGCCACTCTCAGAAGTTATTTTTAGAGGTTCCCTGGAGAATATAGAAGATTGTTTAAACATGCCATGAGATTCTTGTCAAGATGAGGCTGCTTTTCTCATGTTAGTGGTATGGTAACACCCATTGTTTCATGTTCTCTATGTATATAGATCTCCCCACTGTATTTTCCACTGAATGCATGCGATGAAGTGAGCTGTAGCTCACGAAAGCTTATGCTCAAATAAATGTGTTAGTCTCTGAGGTGCCACGAGTCCTCCTCTTCTCATAGTGGAAAGCTGTTTCCGTGGTTTCTGTGCAAGTCAGAAAGGTTTAAGGAGGAAGTAATTTCTGCCGAATCACCTCAGTGAACGTCTTGAGTATCCACACCTACTTTTTTAAAATTAGCCAGGATGGGCTTGATCTCACAAACCCTTATTCGTGTTAGCATTCTTTACTTGCACAAGTAGTTCCACTACTCACATGAATAAATGTTGTCACAATGGGGCTCTAAGCAAGAAAAAAATTCTGTCAGCAATTCCAGACAGAGGAGCCTCTGCACTCACGTCACGTGATGATGGGGAATTTCTGGAATAAATGCTTACAAGCAGCTCATCCCACTAACATGAGAAAAGCAGCCTCATCTCTGACAAGAATCTCATGGCATGTTTAAACAATCTTCTATATTCTCCAGGGAACCTCTAAAAATACCTTCTGACAGTGACACACTGGGAAATGATTTTGAATTGTACTTGATGTGGAAAAAATGTGTGTTTTTAAACTGTCATTCATTAGATTATGGCTATTTTAGTAATAGTTTCATTAGCATAAAGGTACCTTAGAGTGAAATGCAGGAATATGATTTTGGAATAACCTTTGAAGATCATGTGTAGATCTGGTCCAGTGATTCAGAACAACCTAAAGTGGTTTCTTGAATTCTTCTGGTGTTTCTAGCATTTCATCTTATTGAACTTTTATTCTTTTTGATGTCTCCACTCCCATCTCACAAACCAGGGTTGACCCTTTTTGCTAGCATGATAAATAGTGATTTAGGGCTGCTAGTGACAGGAATGACAGGAGATTCTATATTATTTTCTTCTGAAAGTTTCTAGCAGTGTAGAACAGTGTACTGTGACAGGGTCGGGCCAGATGGCTATAGGAGAGTAACAGAAGGCAGATATATTAGCCCCAGGCTAAGTAGGTCCCTTTCCCCAGGGTAAGGGAACAGGGAAAGTTCCAGAACAATCAGGAAACTTCTGGAGACAATTAAGACAGACAGACTGATTAGAACACCTGCAGCCAATCAAGAAGCTGCTAGAATCAATTAAGGCAGGCTAATCAGGGCACCTGGGTTTTAAAAAGGAGCTCACTTCAGTTTGTGGTGTGCGTGTGAGGAGCTGGGAGCAAGAGGCACTAGGCGCTGAGAGTGAGAACGCGGACTGTTGGAGGACTGAGGAGTACAAGCATTATCAGACACCAGGAGGAAGGTCCTATGGTGAGGATAAAGAAGGTGTTGGGAGGAGGCCATGAGGAAGTAGCCCAGGGAGTTGTAGCTGTCGCACAGCTGTTCCAGGAGGCACTCTAGACAGCTGCATTCCACAGGGCCCTGGGCTGGAACCCGGAGTAGAGGGCGGGCCCGGGTTCCCCCCAAATCCACCCAAATCCTGGTCAGACACAGGAGTCGTCTACCTGGACTGTGGGTTCAGAAAAATGGCCAAGTTGAGGGCTGCCGTGAAGCTCCAAGGTGAGCAAATCTGCCAATAAGCGCAAGACCCACCAAGGTAGAGCAGGAACTTTGTCACAACTGGTGTCAGTAGTGGGATCTGGTGTACACAGCGTGGCGGAAGGAGGAGGGTGTTTGGAAGGGAAAAAAAAAGTGGGGGAAGAGGGTCTATTTTTATTTTTTTTCACCACAATGGAGGAGGTAGTGCAGGCACTGATACAAGCCATGGCTGCCCAGCAGAAGGCTACTCGTGTCCAGGCAGCCACCAACAGGAGGCAGTGTGGCTGCAGCAAGAGACTAATCACCTGCTGATGGACCAGGCTGCTCAAGACCGGGCTATGTTGCGGGAACTGGTAAACCGGGTAAAGGCCCTTAGAGAGCTGAACCGCGGCCATGGTGGGACTGCAGAAAATGATGCGGGAGGATGATGTAGAGGCATACCTCCTGGCCTTGGAGAGGACAGCCCTGCGGGAGGCTTGGCCCCGAGAACGGTGGTCTGGCATCCTCACTCCATTCCTGTGTGGGGAGGCCCAGAAGGCCTACTATGATTTGCCTGAAGAGGCTGCGGCAGACTACCCCCAGCTGAAAGCAGAGATCCTGGCCAGATCTGGGGTAATGACCGCAGTGTGGGCCCAGCGATACATGATGCCTATAGTTATTTGTCACTGAGTTATTGTTGCAATTTGGAAGCCAAATGCCTAGTTTCTCTTTTGCTAAAAGCTGTGCAAATTACAGAAGGGTTCTGATAACATTTGGTGTTAACTGGACTCAAAATGTTAATCTCCAAAATCATTGTGATCTTAAAAATTCATGTAAATTATCCCAGTGTGCAAGAAAGCAAAAATTCAGACTGCATTGAATTCTTTCCAAAGTATGACTGAAGGAGGCAAAGGTGATTTGTTGCCTTTATGATGTTTGTGTGTGATGCTTAACAGTGTGTATGTATAATTTCTTTTTAAAAAAAAATAAATGTATTCAGAATATGATATGTTTTCTAACTAAAAAAATAACAGTAAATGAATTTAGTGCTCAGGAAAGGTACTAAATTAACAGATGGATTCCCTTAATTTATCCAAAAAAGTGTTGAGCGTTGGCTATATAAGTAAAACCTTCCCCGCCAGTATGTCTTAGTCCTGATGTGGAGGAAATCACCCAGTCAGTTATTCCTGTCCCTGTCCCACCAGCCTGTCACTATTTCTTCCTCTCAAATCTCTTTTCAAAATACACCTCTGCCACAGACCTAACTGTCCACTCTCTCATGTAGGAGAGAACATGAGGATACAAATTAAGTTAAAGATGTGAGCATCAACTGCCAAAGTACCCATGTTGTCTGACTGCTGAACCTCCCCCATGCACCCACACATGCATGCTGATGTTTATCCAAATCCCTCATATGCTTTGCCTTAATCCAGAGCCTGGTTCTGCTGTGCTTACACAAGTTGAATAGTACTGCATTTTGCATGTAATCTCATTAGTTTCAGCTCAACATGACAAACGATACAAAATTGGGCCCTTACATTTTAAGCTTCTTGGGCAGGGTCATCTGACTTGATCACCTCTAAAATGCCACACACACTTAGGAGTAATAGTAATATGAATAATGATTTAAAATCAGGTCTGTAGAGGTGATTAAGAGTGCATTATAGCTTCAAAATTAGAGCCAACCAAGACACGAAAATTTAGAAATAGCACAGCAGGTATACATTCATCCTGGCAATAAATCTTCCCTCAAATGTACTGTACATCAGGTTAATCTCTGAATAATATCAATTAAATCTATTCTGATCATTTGTGGAACCCTGTAAGTGCTGGATTTGTGGCTGAACAAACCTGCAGGCACTTTGGGAACCTGTAAACGTCAAGGCTAGACTCAGTAATTATAATTTTTAGAAAGGTGTTTAAACCAATGGGATGTGAAAAGAGCCTTGAAAATGTAAACCCAGAGCTCACATGGATAGCTTGTCACTGTGACTTTTCCTAGCAATAATGGGTTATGCAGTGGGTTTCCTCTGCAAAGGTCTTTGATATCTGTGAATCCCTTGGCCACTGCTCCTTCTACATTTTTTGTGGGGCGAGGGATGGACATAATGGCTTCCACTTTCAACTGAGAGAGGCATTGCCAGCAGGAGTCTTGCAGGCCAACCTGGCAATTGCTAAAAGCAGCTCTGGATCTTTGCTCTTTATTTCAATCTGACAGGTTCATTTCAATAAATAAGATGTGATTCAAAACTGTTTAGGGCCAAATAAACAGCAGACTGTTCAGTAACGGACCCACACAACATGCACATCTTTCTATATATCCTATTTCTAATGTAACCAGCCCATTTCTAGAATCTAGTTGTTACATTCAAATGAGATTCACACACAGTGCCCTTCCTATGGATTCATTCTCTCAGTGTTACTTCTAGCACTCGATGAGCCATTTAATTCCACACAAATATCAGACATTTAAATGTATTGTATTTGATACATGTTATTAATTTTGATGGTGGGATACTGTAATCCTATTTAGTTTAGATACATGGATCCAGTTGGAAGAAACCCTGGTATTATGACACATCATATAACCCATCTAAAGAGGAGTGTGTAAAATTATGCAAATGATATGAAACCATCTGCACGAGAGGATGAAGTGAAAAACTACTTATTGACCAGATTTTATATATGGCATATGAAAAAGTTAAGCTACACAGACAGAGATATTCTGATGACTTTAACACACGATATTATCCATTATCAGCAATAATTTAAAATAAAGGGGAAATAAATGTTGTGTCTTTAAGAACTTTCCATCAAAACACACACAAACAGAAAATAACAAGAATGTTTGACAACAAAAACTTGATTTAAAAATAAAATAGAAATCAGAGGCTATTAAAATGATGCAGTTTCTCCAACTATCCCATGAGACATATTCAGATTTAGTGTGGAAACCTGACTTAATGTACTGTACATTTATGCCAGCTTTAAATAAAACAGCTTTCTGTCTTCATGGGATGCTATATTGGAAGTATAAACTATGAGATTTTACACACAAATCAAAGGATTCTGATGACATTATAGTAACCATACAAGAAAAACTCCAGTGATTTGTAATGTCATCAGGGTGTGTGAGCACACGTGTAGCTACAAAAATTGTATCAGCCACCCTGTAATACAAGTATAATACTCCTCTGGGACATTAGCTTTCTTTTTGCCAAGGTGATCAAAACTAAACCTATACAACCAACTTATGAACTCATTTACTTATGCCTGTGCAACCTCAAGTGAAATGCGGGGCAACATACAGCTCATAGGACCCACATTTTCAAACATGAATTCCTACATAAGAATGGCCATACTGGGTCAGACCAAAAGTCCATCTAGCCCCGTATCCTGTCTTCCAACAGCTACCGATGCCAGGTGCCCCAGGGGGAATGAACAGAACGGGTAATCATCAAGTGACTCATCACCTGTCGCCCATTCCAAGCTTCTAGCAAACAGAGGCTAGGGACACCATCCCTGCCCATCTTAGCTAATAGCCATTGATGGACCTATCCTCCATGAACTTATCTAGTTATTTTTTGAACCCTGTTATAGTCTTGGCCTTCACAACATTCTCTGGCAAGGAGTTCCACAAGTTGGCTGTGTTGTGTGAAAAAATACTTCCTTTTGTTTGTTTGTTTTAAACCTGCTGCCTATTAATTTCATTTGGTGACCCCTACTTCTTGTGTTATGGGAAGTTAATAACACTTCCTTATTTATTTTCTCCACACCAGTCATGATTTTATAGACCTCTATTATATCCCCCTTTAGTCATCTCTTTTCCAAGCTGAAAGGTCCTGGTCTCATTAATCTCTCCTCCTCTGGGAGCTGTTCCATGTCCCTAATAATTTTTGTTGACCTTTTCTGAACCATTTTTTGTGATGGGGCAACCGCATCTGCACGCAGTGTTCAAGATGTGGGTCTCCCATGCATTTATATAGAGGCAATATGATATTTTCTGTCTTATTATCTATCCCGTTCTTAATGATTCCCAACATCCTGTTTGCTTTTTTGCCTGCTGCTGCACATTGAGTGGATATTTTCAGAGAACTATCCACAATGACTCCAAGATCCCGTTCTTGAGTGGTAACAGCTAATTTAGACCCCCCCCCCCGCATCATTTTATATGCAGAGTTGGGACTATGTTGTCCAATGTGCATTACTTTGCATTTATCAACATTGAATTTCATCTGCTGTTTTGTTGCCCAGTCACCCAGTTTTGAGAAATCCTTTTGTTGCGCTTCACAGTCTGCTTGGGACTTAACTTTTAGTTTTATTTCATCTGAAAATTTTGCAACCTCACTGTTTACCCCTTTTTCCGGATCATTTATGATTATGTTGAATAGGACTGGTCCCAGTACAGACCCCTGAGGTACACCACTATTTACTTCTCTCTATTCTGAAAACTGACCATTTATTCTTACCCTTTGTTTCCTGTCTTTTAACCAATTACCAATCCATGAGAGGACCTTCCCTCTTATCCCATGACAGCTTACTTTGCTTAAGAGACTTGGTTAGCGACCTTGTCAAAGGCTTTCTGAAAATCCAAATACACTACATCCACTGGCTCCCCCTTGTCCACATGCTTGTTGACCCCCCTCAAAGAATTCTAGTAGATTGGTGAGGCATGATTTCCCTTTACAAAAACCATGTTGACTTCCCCCCACCCCAAATTATGTTCATCTAGATGTCTGACAATTTTGTTCTTTCCCTCTGTGTGGTGCCTAAGTCTAACAAATCAGTACTTGGGCCTTGAGTCAGCAAAGCATTGAAGTGAATGGAATACTTACCTGCTTAATATTAATCTTGTGCTTAAGTGCTTTGCTGGATCAAGGTCTTAGAAGACTAGCTCCAAAGTTTTGAAATGTACATATGGATAATTTGCATGCATAGTTAGTACAGTTGTTTGGTATATTTCAAGTTACTGTACATTCAAATAGCCACTTGGATGTCTGGTTACTCATTTGCACATCAAATTATTGGGAAGGTGGGTGCACTGCAGTAGCTGTGTGCAAGACGGTGATAGCTGCACAGCAATTATAGAAGCTCATTTTGTACATGAATATCAAAAACCAGAGTCTTCGTTTTAGGAACCCAAATACCAGTTTGAATGCCCAGATACAGAACTGCGTGTTAGAACCTCGGTGTCCACATTTGAAAATTCGGCTCATGGTCTTATTTTAAACAAGGTAATAAAATAACCTTGTAAACTGCCAATATTACCTGTTTGGATTTGTACACTGTTCATTTATGCAAACCAATTTCATGCTTGCCTTTTTTCTGACTCACACACCATGCTAACATCTTAATGGATTTGTCTATAACAACATTTAGATCTTTCCCTTGTCATTATGCTCATAACTGTTCCTTTGTATATACACTTTCTACTTCGGTTCATTGCCTACACCTCAATTATTTCACATTTGTCTATGTTAAACACTAAACAGTATTTTCCACTTACTGACCTAGCCATTTAAAAGATCCAAATCCATCTGACTCTAATTGGTTGTTTCCCTCCTCTTTATTAGTTATACATTTAATTTTGGCAGCACTGGCAAAATGTCATCCAAATTAGTCATACAGACTTTGGTATTTCTCACCATGACAATCACAGAATCAACCTTCTGCTAGCATATTATCACTTTCTTAAGTAGCAGTCACAAAATGGTACTTCTGAGACTGCTGACTGACTCTATTATGTTGTCTTTAAGATGTTCTGCACCCTCTACTATATCAGACTGACTTACAAAAGAGTGTCCTTTTATCCCCCACTCTCCTTCGAAGAAGTTACTGCATTGGCCCCTCTAGATCAGTAGGGTTGAGTAAATCAGAGTGAAACCACAAATCAGCACAAGTCAAAGTTCAGATCCAGATGCAAATATTCCTGCAATTCAGGGGTGTTTAGGATCCATGTTTTTTCCTTGGTCCCAGCTCTAGTAAGATCACATTTCCCCTTGACCCAATCAGTTTCTACTGACAGGTTCTGGCTGGACCTGGCATAGGTGAAAATGATGTGAGGAAGACTGTTCTCACGGTATTTCTGACGGCCTTCAGACTGGATTTGGAAGGTGGTTTGGAAGGATAACATGCCTAATAGGCTGCCTCCTGAAGAGAGGGAAGCTGACTGCCAGGCTTCCCCATGCCTCTTGAGCAGAAGATATAACCAGGAACCAGAGCCTGCTAGAAGAAGAATGTTGTGTAGATGGGAAGGGGAGTCATGGGACCTGCTGAGAAATAGGGCTCTGTGGAGTCAGAATACTGGAAAGCTCCCTAGAAGCCTGAAGAGTTTGGATGGCATCAGAAGTTTGGATCCTGATTTGAGTTGAATTCAAACTCTGAGCCACTGAAAGTTCTCTCGTCGATACAAAATACGCAAGGACACTTGAGTAAACCCTAGTTAAGATGTCATTATTTTCTGCCTCATTTATTTAACATATGGGCATGTGGACCTAGATTCTTTTCTAAATAATTTTAGCCCTCATGCAAAACTGGAATATTGTTCCCACTTCAGTAACACATGCCAAAAGCTCGCCAGTCTTTGAAAAGTGTGAGTATATGCTCCCTAAAGAACCTTGAACATAGCTTGATACAGTTGGGGATCCATAATAGCCTGCACTCAGGCTTGCATGTCACTTCTGAAATCTCTTTCACTCTTTGTATTTGAACTGATCATTTTGAAACACTATATATAGGACTTCTGTGCCTAGTGTTCCAACTGGCCTGACTGCCTGCCAAACCCTTAATATATCAGTAAAACAGTTTCTTTATGATCTCTTTGGACCTTTCATTATCCTGAGGCTGTGGGAATAAATCCTTTGTTTATGTTTAAGTAATCTCTCTTGCTTTTAAGTTGCAATCTTTTAGCAGCCAATGTTTAAGGAAATGAGCTGGGTGATTTTGTCCGAGGACTTCTGGTAGCCAATCCTTCTATTTTGCTTGATTGTAGTTTTTATTTTCAGTAATTATGTGAATATTAGGGGTAAATTAAGAGCCATCCCAAACCATCACCCAAAACTTTAACTGAGCACAGACTAAGCTTTCTATTTTGGAGTGAGACAGTGGGGAAAGGTTAAAAAAAAAAGACAGATTTTTCTTCCTAGTTATTTGTATTTTTTTTCTCACTTTAATCTATGTTTCTAAGCTCTGGTTGGGGCTAGAAGCAGAAGCTCTAAACTGTTACAAGAAAGGGTATTTTCATGAGACTGCCACCACAGTTTTGCACTTCGTTATTTTGGATTATTATTATTATTTATAAACTTCAGTGGAGAATCTGAATTTTTGCATACCTACAAGAACCAAAATATATCCTGAACTTGTAGAGGAATTCCCATGAATTATTTTCTGTATTCTCTGATTTTTGTTTCTAGAACAGTAAGGATGATCCAATAGTGAGGATGCTGGTCTGGGAAACAGTACTGTCCCTTCTTCATAGATTTACTGTGTGATCTTGGGCATGTCATTCTGTCTTTCAGTTCCCCATCTGTAAAATGGGGATAGTAATACTTCCTTGCCTTTGAGGGCTGCTGTGAGGATAAATACTGTGATGGCTTGGATCACAGAAACCCCCTTTGGGACTGCCACCTGTTGTGCTGAGACTACCTCTGAGCACGCTTTCCCTGCCAGCTTGGGAGCAGCTGTGCCCTGCCTGCTTTGAGCCAGACCCGTTGCCTGCTACAAACACAGACCCAGGTCTGAACCACATCTCCCAAACGCTGCAGGCTTAACTGAAAACAGCTTAAGAAGTGTTCCTGTCTCCAACACTCAGGTACCCACTTCCCAATGGGGTCCAAACCCCGAATAAATCCATTTTACCCTGTATACAGTATATACAGGGTAAACTCATAAATTGTTCGCCCTCTGTAACACTGATAGAGATATATGCACAGCTGTTTGCCCCTCCCCCCAGGTATTAATACATACTCTGGGTTAATTAATAAGTAAAAAGTGACTTTATTAAATACAAAAGGCAGGATTTAAGTGGTTCCAAGTAATAACAGACAGAACAAAGTAAATTACCAAACAAAATAAAATAAAACACACAAGTCTACGCCTAATATAGTAAGAAAACTGAATACAGATAAAATCTCACCCTCAGAGATGTTTCAAAAAGCTTCTATCACAGACTGGATACCTTCCTAGTCTGGGCACAATTCTTTCCCCGGTACAGCCCTTGTTCCAGCTCAGGTGGTAGCTAGGGGATTTCTCATGACTGAAGCCCCCCTTGTTCTGTTCCACCACCTTATATAGCTTTGGCCCAAAGCGGGAATCCTTTGTCTCTCTGGGTCCCCATGCCTCCTTCTAAATTGAAAAGCACCAGGTTTAAGATGGATTTCAGTACAAGGTGACATGGTCACATGTCCTGTGAGACCCCAAGCCTTCATTCTTTCCAGCCTGACTCACAGGAAGGCCTGCAAGCAAACAGAGCCATCCACAGTCAATTGTCCTGGTTGATGGGAGCCATCAAGATTCCAAACCACCATTAATGGCCCACACTTTGCATAATTACAATAGGCCCTCGGAGTTATATTTCATATATCTATTTTCAGATACAAGAATGATACATACATACAAATAGGATGACCACACTCAGTAGATTATAAGCTTTGTAATGATACCTTACAAGACACCTTTTGCATGAAGCTATTCCAGTTACATTATATTCACACTCTAGCATATTTTCATAAAATCATATAGAGTGCAAAATCACAAACACATTAAAAAGTTGTAAGGCTCACAGATACTACAATATGTATCATATAACTACCTAAGATAGAAAGAACCATAGATTGTCTTTGCAGGGAATTTCCTTAAGGCAGAAATTCTTCTTTATGGTATCTTGGTCCTTTGCAGAAATTTCCAAATTTTATTTCTGAGTCTATCAAGCAATTAGATGGTATTTTCTAATATAGTGTCATGACCACTGCTATAAAGACCATTCTGAACATCTTCCTCACCTATGACTCCTCCAAGGCTTTAAGGATAACTTCATGGATTTCTCCTTTGACCTCTTTCACTGGGTCAAATCTAAGCTTTATTACTTTTTACAGTCCTCATTCCTTACTGCATCTGTATTTTCTTGATATCACAGCAAAAAGGACAGTTTGACGCACATCATGTAGTGCCCTGGATAATTTAAACTTCACTAGTGTGGGCCAAAATTATTTTTCACATGGATACTCCAGCAGGAGACATAATGGGCCAAAAGTCCTCCAAAACATAACATTCAAGTTTTCATGAACACCCATTTGCAAATGCAAATCCACCACTTTATGTAGATAAATGACTGATTTTTGAGGTCAAATGCATGAGCATATGCTGGCATCTGTGAACATCACAAACTTTGAGTGTATTTTGAAAAGCATAGACCCCCGGCTCTATTCTCATTCTCCTTTAAACACTCCCCTGTATTTTTCAACTTTAATGGCATCTGCAATAGCCTTTTCATAATTCTGCCCCATTGTTATCTTTATACTATGAACCAGTAACTCCTCTAACTTATTTGAAAAACTAGATCCTTGATCCAGGCAGCTTTCCATTCTATTCTTCCTCTACTGGAAAGTCAAAATAAAATAACTTAACAACTGCTATTTCTTTCATGCCTGTCTTCAATTCTCTGCTATCAATTTTTAGAGAACCAATTTTCTCTTTTATCTTCTATAAAGATGAAAATACGAATCAAATAACATGAAGTTATGCAGTGTAGGAATTGCAATTCTAATGGATTTAAAATTTTATTTGTAAAAAAATTGCATTTGGTCTGACAACTTATGTATGAAATGTAGCCCAGCACAATTTAGAAAGAGAGAGTTACATATAAACCTTTGAAAACTGGGAGTTCTAACAGAATTGCTGACGGAAATGTCACCATTCTGAAGTAGTGTCGCCACTATATGAATTAATTTTTCAGAGTCTATTTTACCTAGGGTTTTTGAATGCAAACCTAGTATTTTGGCACTGAATACACAGATTATAGATAGTATCAAAATTATTTACAAGGATGCTTACTTCTCTGCTCTTTCTTGTTTTCAATTCCTCTTCCCCTCCCCCTATTCCATGACAATGTTCACTGTCTATCTGCCTGAAGGTACATAAAGAGTGTAGCCATTAAAAAGTACTCCCCATCTTGAGCTGAACACCAATAAAGTGATGGAATCATGCTTGGAAATGTACAAATTTTGAATAATTCTTAACCATCATTATGTTCGCAGAGGCACAATGCTATTAGAGTATACCCTGCCATTGTTCTGTAACTTTCTTGTCATGGTTAAAAAAAAGACAAGGCTGAAGAGGTGAGAGAAACAACTTTGGAATGAAAGTGTGTTTTCATCCCCACCTACTGCTGTTCTGTACCTTCCTTCCCAATCCAGGAGCTAGCTGCCATTCTAACCCCACTTCATGCCCCTCAACCTCCTAAGTCCAGCTGCACCTGATACCACTTCCCTTGATTCCTTCATGTGTTCCACATTACCACCTCAGTTCTCAGCAGCTGCTTATTTCCCCTGTTCCACCATTACTCACTCCCATCTCCAAGTCCAAAGGCCTGATCTAACAACAATTGGAGTCAATGGGAGTATTTCCCTGGATGGGCCCGCACTGAAGCCATAGCTCCACCAGAAGCTTGATAGCCCCCTCACTCCACCAACAACTGTTTCCCCCAACTCCTAGCTGGAATCTTACTTTTGGAGAGATTAAGGCAGGAAGAGGAAGAGGAGGAGGAGGAGAAGAAAGGGGACAAAGTAGTGTGGAATGGTACCAGGCTGGTAAAATCAGAATGATTAACAAGACATCCTAGAACCAGATTTGATTAATAGATTTTAAGGTCAGAAGGGATCATTATGATCACCTCATCTGATTTCCTGCATAACACAGACCGTAGACCGACTGAGCCGTAACATATTTTAGAAAGACATCTGATCTTGATTTAAAGGGTGATATCCACAAAGGGGACACTGGCAGGCCTGGGCTTACCAACAGTACCACCTAGTGGTTAGATCACTGAGTCCCAGCTCTTCCCCATCCCTGACATCCCTTGACAGCAATCACTCACACTGTGGTAGGTAGTGACTCAGCCCTCCAGACATTTTATCAATTGTATTGGAGTAACAGAGTCCAACAAAATATATATAGTCCAACATCCCCACAAATGAAAGGGTCTTGAGCCCATCTCCAGGCCTCTGCAGGTAGTGTGCCTTTGTCTTAGGGCTTACAATGTCTTGATTCCCCCTCATCTGAATGGAAGGGGTTTGTGCCCCCTTTCATGAAAGGGATGGTTGGTAGGTGAGTCCGACCCTTCCTCTACACTGGGATCCAACCCAGAGCCTTATGAGAGGCAGCGACAGGAAATACCCAGGGTGCTTCCCTGAGGCATTTCCTACCACCTACTATCCCAGTCCAAGGGGTAAAAAATAATCCACCAGAAGTTAGAGTGAAAGGTTCCCAATCCCTAAGGAAAGGATAGTCCATCCTCTAGGGCCTGGGGCAGCTGTTGCTTGCAGACTTTTCCTGTGCAACCAGGACTCCTGTTGTACCCTTACTTTGGAGCTCCCATGATAAATCTCTCCTCTCCTGTCAAACCCTTCTCTTGAGCTGTCTAGCTCTCTTTTAAACTCCTCCTCCAGCTGGAACAGACTCTGGAGGTGCCACAGGGCAAAGTCATCTGGGCCCAGAACTGTTCCTTAATGCTTTCTGTCCCAGCGTGGGGTTTATACACCTCATCACAGGCACTTAGACTTAGCATTGCAATGGCTAATGTTTAAGCATCCTGCAGCCTCGTGGAATCCACAGTGCCAAGTTAGATGCTCAGGCTTCCTATGTGATGCTGGGGAGAGTAAGGCACTTAAGTGTGGGATTCACAAAAGCCAGAATGCTGAATGGGGAGTGCCCTAAACTAGCCAGTAGAAAGTGATGAGGAGAGAGGTGGGCTTGATACCTACCCCCAAAGGGAGTAGTTTTGTGCCTAACACTGGGCCAGAGGGGGCACCTCTCTCCACTGGGGATTCACACCATGAACCCTCTCCTGGAGTTAGGCATCAAAATGAGCAGGGAGGAGGCAGCATTGAGCCAGAAAGAGGGAGAATGACTCTAAATCCCAGTGGTTAGAACACTCACCTGGGAGATCCAGGTTCCAGTCCCCAATCCAGTGAATATTTCACTATTTTATGCAAAGAGGGACAGATTCAAGGGAAGAGCTCCCTCGGCCCACGCCACGTCCAGCAGCTCCCAGTGGCCTGGAGCAGTGAACCGCGGCCACTGGGAGCCGCGATCGGCCGAACCTGCGGACGCGGCAGGTAAACAAACCGGTCTGGTGCTCCAGGGGCTTTCCCTGAACAAGCGGCGGAACAAGTTTGGGAACCACTGTGCCAGACAGTATCTTAGAACACCTACCAGTTCAGGCCCTGCAGGGGGGATAGGTGGATGAAAACCTAGTTTGGGGATCCCGCTGGGGCTTAGAGAGCAAGCAGCTCAGTGGTGTGAGGATTTAAGCAGCTTTTCACATGCCCCACTCGCAGACACTAAGGCACCTACAGGTTTAGGTGGCAGTTTAGCAGTGGTTTTGATGATCTAGATGTTGGACTTAGTGGACTAAAGAAGCAGATCTTTAGGCACCTTTGCAGATCTAATCCCAAGTGACTGAGAATCCACTATATTCCTCAATAACTTGTTCCAGTACTTAATTACATTCCCTGTTAAAATGTGTGCCTAATTTCTATTATGAATTCGCCTAGCTTCAGATTCTACCCATTGGATCTAGTCATCTATCTGAAGTAATTATATGGACATGTAGACAGTTACCAACCCAGGGTGCCTCCTCCTGACCTTGGGTGACCCTTTAGGAACACTGCCTCAGTTTCCCACTGAGGTTCCAAAAATAATTCACTCACATCCAGAGTCTTTAAAATAATATTTATTTTCTCCTGGGGTCTAATTTATTAAACCCCATCCAATTCCCCAAACAAGAATCCCCTTTGCTATCCTTTGCCCCTTAGGTTCAGGGTTTCCCAGCCCTCCTCCTTGGGACTGTGCTTCAAATCCTGACCTCCCTGGCCTGCAACCCCATCCCCACCCCCTGGGGTTTCACAGCCCTCCTTTCCTGGGTTGAGTGCTTCCCTTTCGGTGCTGGCTTTCCTGACCTGTAAATTCCCCTCCCAACCCCCCAGTTTCAGGCATTTCATAGCTATCCTTCCTGGGCTTGTGTCCCAGTTGTGTTCTTCCACTGCAGCAGTTCTTTCTGAGGGGATTGGAGCTTCCTTTTGATTTCCCTGCCCAGTTAACTAATCAGTCTCTTAATTCTTCCCATCTGGGTCTAATAACCCCAAACACCTGTCCATGCTGGCTGGGAGAGAGGGGAGCTTGGCCTGGTCCCTTAAGGGAACAATGGTCTGGAATGGCTCCATACTTTCTCTCTCCTGAAACGAACTTCTCCCAGGGACTATCTTCCTCTCTCCCAGTTACCCCTTCAATTATTTTCTCGCCTTTTTCTGCCTTCATGAACATATGGAATTGGGTAACTGGCTTTTCACACTTCCCCCTCTGGCCTTATAGGGTCAGTACCTCGTTACAGGCCTCCATTACTGTAGTTTCTAATCCCCTCATTGTCTTTAATATATTTATCTTTACAACACCCCTGTGCAGTAGAAAAACACACTAGTATCCCCATTTTACAGATGGGGAACTGAGGCACAGAAAGACTAAGAGACTTGCCCGAGGTCACACAGGAAGTCTGTGGCAGAACAGGGAAGTGAACCTGCGTTCTCCAAAATCCTAGGCTAGCAGCCTAACACCGGACCATCCTCCCTCTATTTGCCTTTGTCTGTACTTGATCTCTATGCTAGAGACTGGCCACCCATTTGGAATATTGCCACCATGTAAACTTCAGTGCATAAGTGACTATCACCAGTTGCAAATCACTGAAAAGAGAGAGGCTTACTGAGCACAACTCTGCTAGTGTAGAACATTGTTTCCAAAGTCAGAATAATTTATCTTTTACTTATATTGCCAGACGAGATGTTTACTGGGGGAGGAAAAAAGTATTTTACCAATAGCTGTTTATATTTTACAGTTGATGAGTATTTGCCCCTAGAGGTTGTGTGACAGTTGGATGAGTTTTCTTTTAGGGAAAAATAAAATCAAGCAAGTGACAATGGCACAAAGGAAAATATATTCCCATTATGAATTACATACACCTTTTTATACCCAGGAGAAAACATTTCATTTTTTTCAATTAATCTGACCTTCATCAAGAACTAGCACAGAACAAACTCTCTCTGGCAGTGCTAAATACTTGAACTGCAAAGTGAGTAATACTGCGGATCTGTATGTAATGCACTACAGTGACTAAGCTTAAAAATATGTAGCTAGCATTGTATACGACTGTGGATTTATATTTGGTCACACACAGCATGGCTTATATATGCTTGCCTGAACATATGGTAAATTAATGATGCATTGGTAATGATTTTAAGCACAAAATATTCTTCAGGTAGGTGCTTTTCTTTATACCTGTTGCGCTGTTGTGTGTTACCAGGTTGACTGAATGTGATATTGTGTAGGACTCAATCCTACTTCCATTGAGTCAAAAGCAACACTTCCATGGTCTTCAGTAATTGTGGATCAGGACCAATCTTTTGTCTTTTGATAGTAAATACAGCAAACCAACTCACCTTCTCATAGTGATCTGTAAACCTGAGCAATATTCTCCATGTTGTCCTAATCGCCTGTTTACCATTGTAGTTGTTCATTGGATTCAAACTGAAAACACCTGATTATCATATTTCCCAAACCTACATGGGAAAAATGCAATGTTCATAGCTGTCATATATAGTGCAGACAAAATGAGTACTACAAATATAATTGAAAATGGTATAATATAAAATGAACATAGGGTCATAATAAAGAACTTGTACTATTATTACAGGAAGGAGGCTCTTTTCTTGATCTGCAGCATAGTCCTCAAGCACAGCCATCTAGCACTTATACAGGTCTTGTGAACCTGTAGATATATTATGTTGAATAGGCTCTGCAAATAGCATTTACAAACTCCCAGGTTCAGAGGGGTCCAGGGAAGAAAATAGTTAATGGTGGTCCTGGAAACAGGAACGCTAAGGAGGTGCTTACAGTTCACCTCAACCAGCTAACATGGTAAACTAAAATGGCCTTTATAAGAACATAAGAATGGCCATACTGGGTCAGTCCAATGGCCCATCTAGCCCAGTATCCTGTCTTCTGACAGTGGCCGGTACCAGACGCTTCAGAGGGAATGAACAGTACATGGCAATTATCAAGTGATCCATCCCCTTTCATCCAGGCCCATCTCCTGGCAATCAGAGGTTTAGGGACACCTAGAGCATGGGGTTGTGTTCCTAACCATCCTGGCTAATAGCCAGGGATGGATATATCCTCTATCAACTTACCTAGTTATACTTTTGGCCTTCATAATATCCCCTGGCTAAGTTCCACAGGTTGACTGTGCATTGGCTGAAGTAGTACTTTCTTATGTTTGTTTTAAACCTGCTGCCTATTAATTTAATTGGGTGATCCCTGGTTCTTGTATAATGTGAAGGGGTAAACAACTCTTCCTTATTCACTTTCCCCATACTATTCATGATTTTATAGACCTCTATCATATCCCCCTTAGTCATCTTTTTTCTTAAGATGAACAGTCCGTCTTTTTAGTCTCTCCTCATACGTAGGGCCCTACCAAATTCACAGGCCATTTTGGGCAATTTCACGGTCAGAGGATTTTTAAAATGGTAAGTTTCATGATTTCAGCTATTTAAATCTGAAATTTCACGGTGTTGTAATTGTAGACCTTCCAACACAAAAAAGAGTTGTGGGGAGGTCGCAAGGTTATTGTGGGAGGGGTGTTGCGGTACTGCTACTCCTGCTTATGCACGGCTGCTTGCGGCAGCGCTGCCTTCAAAGCTGAGCAGCTGGTGAGTGGCGGCTGCTGGCCAGGGGTAGCGCAGAAGTAAAGGTAGCCTGGTACGGTATGTCGCCCAGCTCTGAAGTCAGCACAGAAGTAAGGGTGGCAATACTATGACCCCCCCCTAAAATAACCTTGTGATGCCCCTTGCAACTCCCCTTTGGGTCAGGACACCCAATTTGAGAAACGCTGGTCATTTCATGGTCCGTGAATTTTTTTCATGGCCGTGAATTTGGTAGGGCCCTATTCATATGGAAACTGTTTCCTACCCCAGTCACTTGTGTTGCCCTTCTTTGTATCTTTTCCAATATTAGTATATCTTTATTGAGATGGGGCAACCAGAACTGCATGCAGTATTGAGATGGGGCAACCAGAACTGCATGCAGTATTCAAGGTGCGGGCATACCATGGATTTACATAGTTGCATTATGATATTTTCTGCCTTACTTTCTCAACCCTTTTCTAATGGTTCCTAACATTGTTAGCTTTTCTGACTGCCACTGCACAGTGAGCAGATGTTTTCCAAAAACTATCCACAATGCCTTCTCTACACTCTGACGCTAACACTTGTTAAAATCACATCTCTTTTTCCTTGTGTGGACATGGCCTAATTATAGTTAATAATCAGGAGGGAACAAAATATAAAGATGACTAGGGAAACACATATCCCTACAGGCTTGGACGGAGCTGGATTCACTGGTTTGGGAACTACAGTCAGAGGAAAGGAAAGCTTAGTCAACAGACTGTCTTTCCAACCATTGGGATGGAGTGTGTTTCTAGGACTCCCACAGATAATAAGGGACAGCTTGGGGGCAGACTGTGAGGGATTTTCTTGCCTCTGAGAATGCAGCTTGACCACTCTAGGAATGGGAAAACACTGTCCTTGATTAAAGGGAAGGCCTAGATACTGACTGCAGATACTGACAACTGATCCCAGCTTGTACCCAACCCAGGCAAGTGTTGATTGTTTTGCTTATTTGTTACAAGTAAAAAGGTTTGTTTTTGTGTCTCCCCCAGCTCCCCACCATGAGTCATGTTTTCTTTCTGGCTCTATTTATGTGACATCTTCAAAGTCTCCTGTCCACCTATCCCTACATCTTCCCATTCTGATTCTATTCTAAAATTCTTCTCTGTTCTAAAATTACTTTATAAAACTCTGGCTAGTAATCTGAAATCCAAAATAAAAAGTTGTTCGAAAAGGAGAATTTTCCCCCAGTGTTGCTTGTGATTTCACAAGAAATTCAGAATTATGACTTTTCATTTATTTTTAACTGCGGTCCCTCCATTTTGTTGTAAGAATATTATATGCTTAATTGAAGGGTAGACTAATATGGGAATGAGTGTCTGCACTCATGAGAAAGCTAAGTACTAAGCTTTTGCTATGAGTTGCTGTTCACCTCACCTGAGTTACTGAGCACCCTTTACTGCCATTTACTTTTCACAGAGTTGAGGCTCTGCAGGACCCAGCAGGATCAAATCCTAAGAGCAAATGTATAAAGTTATTTGCAAATGCCATCACCTCCATAGTTGCCAAGTCAATTTGGCTGGAAAGACTAAATTGACTCAGAAGTACAGCTATTCCCCAGCCAAAAATGAGTGTATATGACCTTACATTTTCCTCTCTACATTTCTCAGAGATACTTCCATTTATATCAACACCTAATGAGTAAAGGAGACAGAGAAATGTCAAGGTGAATACTTTTTAGCTTGTCCAAACACTATTTTTCCTTTCTGTCTCACCTCAACAGTAATTAAAGTTGTGGAAATAAAGCACAGCATACTCAGATGAGAGTAACATTAATATGTTACATTTAGTTAGTATCTAATCAAAGGACACGCCCGCCCCCAAGACATTTTACGAACTATTTCCATAGCAAATGCCCAAAAGACATTTTATATAACTATTTCCACTTCACACATCATTAAAATGCAACCAGTTCTTGGGTGGAACAGAGAAGCTCCAAAAAGTGAACAACAGTACACAACAATTTAAGTGAGAAGTGAAGAAGACTCAATTTAAACAGAAGGGGATGGGATCTGATAGGTAGGTCACACTTAGGCAGGACAACATAGCTAACATTGCTACTCTTGTGAAAAAAATCCCCATGAATAAAATCAAAGCATTTGTCAAAAGATAATTGAAACCATGGTCTTTACTGCAGAGATTCATAAATTTGAACTGTAGGGCTATACAGACATTGTTGGATTCTGGTAACATCATAATAAATCAAAAGACCAGTATTTGAAATGTTTTTATGCTTTCAGTACAACCCAAAGAATGTAATTGCAGCATTTGTTTTTTCTAGTCTCCCTGTTTTGTCTTGTAGAATGCATGCTGACATCTACATTTTTAAGTCCAAATATAAAATATAGGCATTCTTACAAATCAGAAAGGATAATGTTTCTGCTTGCTCTTATGTGCTCCTCAGTTCACTCCAATACGTCCACCCCCGATCTGGCTGCTTCTTGTTTTTCTGATCTACATGCTGTTTCATTTATTCTCACTTCCTTCATTCGTTCAGTTCCCTGTTGTTCCTTTTTTCTCTCCTTTCAGCTCCAACTCTTCTCATCCCGCTTGTTCTTCTCTTCTCTTCTCAAAAATGCCGGTCAGGTATTAAAAGTCAAAATCAAAAGCTCTTGTTACGGCTGGTCTGTTCTATAGCATCTAACTAAACACTGTGCCACTTTTATCTTTAGGATTTTAACACAAATCTTTTTTCTCTTATTGTGGTTTGTTTAATCTGAAAATAGTCCAAGTTACTATATTGTAAGAGTATGGGAGGCTGCAGCTGTGCTGACGCAGACGACTGAATTGGCTAGTGCAACATATGACATCATATAATTGATTTACCACCTTTCAAGGTAAGTCATGTCCATCAGTCACATCGTGCTTTATATAGTTGGTTTTGAGTCTAGATCAGAACTAAAAGGGCCTATTTTTCCAATTCAGATTCAGCCAAAATTAATTACAATGTGGTTCCATCTCATCCATATCGTAGTCTTGATTCTGCCTCACACTGTACCTGTCACCTAATCCTGATCTCAGCACCACCTTCTTGGCTCACTTGGTATACAGACAGACAGACAGGTGTACATGCTGAAGTTCTCATGCCATACAGGATTTCAGACAAATTAGACATACAGTTGTGCGCCCAAAATACAAGTGCAATGTTATGCTTAGTTTTGAAATGGTGTGTGCCAATTAGCAGAATTGCCCATTGCCACTCACAATTACCCAATTTGTGGATGCAGTCATGGTACATGGGCATCTAACTTGCTTGGAAATCTGGCTCCGTTTATACTTCTCCTAAAAGCATATCCTTTAAAGCACACCAGAGTATAAAGTTTTAATGATTCCTACTTGAATGGGTTTTAAAGATTTTTTTTTAAAGTGGTTGCCTCCAGGGATGCGTAAACAATCCCGTTTAGTGTAACTGATTAGCATTCCAAAAGTATTAAATTCTTTGGGCACATTAAATCACTAAGATTAAGCTAAAGAAAACTTATTTTCCTCACAACCTTTGAAAGGAATTCAGAATCTAAGGTATGTTTTCTTTTGAAAAAGAAACACACATATAAACATGGAAAAATCTCAATAGTTTGGACTTTTGAGCCTCTTCTATATCTTGTATACTGTAAAAGCAATTTAACAATACATGTTTTTAAAAAGCAGAAAAACAGGATTTTGAAACATATTTGCAGGAAATTGCTGCTTTCTTGGATATATTATATAGAGTGTAGGCTTCCCCTCCCACATCTGAGAAAAGGTTGTTTTCTGATACCTTCTGGAAAAATACATCAGTGTTAAGGATCATCTTCAGTTGTACAGCCAGCACTATATACTGTAGCACTTTGTGTACTGTCAGTTCTCTGTGAAAACTGATATCCTGAATGAAGATGAAGTGTTGCTCTTCACTGACATTGTCAGACAGCGAGAACTTGAGTTTGAACAGAATTCTGCCACTATTGGAGTCTGATAAGATTAGGCTGTTGTGGTTTTGTTTGATAGACGACAGTGTACAAGAGCACCCCATTGTCTCCATTATAGCATCGTCTTTGTGGAATACCCATTATGTTATAGCAGGAGCTTGTTTTATGGGATATGACATGGAATTGAGGGACAATTTAAGGGCTGTGGGACAAATAGTGGCATCTCCAAACCAGAGGGGAGGAAGCTCAGCAGCTTGTCCTTAAGACAAGTTTTTTTCTACTTATTTAATAATCTTCTAAGAATGGTTGGTGGGTTTTATTATATATTGATAAAACACAATTGAAAGCATAGCTGGCATGTGGAAAGTAGAAAGTGCCTCCAAAACAAAGATTAAGTCAGCCTTCCATCAACAATTGCCCTCACCTATTCTCAAGAAGCCTGATCCAAAGGTGACAGAAGTCAGGGGAAGGACTCCAATTGACTCCATCAGGCTTTGGATCAATTATCGCAAATAACACCATCATCATTAATCATTGGAAACAAAAATCTTGGAACTAATAGGACTTGTTCTGAATTTAATGTAGGCACCCTTTACTAGAAGGGCCTCTGAACTTTATTGGGAGTGTTCCAGTTGGGAAGATCCTGTGTGCTGCCATCTCACCTTAGAGATGACAACTCCCATGATGCCTTGGGGAAAGAGGGAGAGACTTTCTCCTGCAGGGAGAGCAGGCGGTGGACTCCCTTTTGGGAAGAGGAGTGAGATTGCTGCTGTGGAGCTCTGCCCATACCAGGAGCTGCTGCTAGGCAGCCAGAAGCTGCTGCTGGGAGCCTGTGGGGGCTTTAATCGAGCAGGGAGCCTCAGAGGCTGTTGGTGGCTTCACTGGAGCCAGGGCAGAGACTGCTGCTGTGCCTAGAGCTAGCTGAGGTGGGCCTACAGTGAAGGAATTGTGAGTAACCCCCACTCTGGTTTGGAAAAGAACTTGCAAGGAAGGGGCACCGCAGAGAGACAGAGTCTGAGTGATCGTCCCACTGAACCAGGACCCAGAGCTGCTGACATTTGGTGGGGCCAGCTCCAATCATCAGAGGAGTTGTGTGGCTTGTTGCCTTGGCTGGACTGATGCACAGAACCAACACAGTGCTGTCTCCAGCTGCAGATCTTCCAGTGCACCCATACAAGCGTCTATGACACGGATATCCAGAGAAGCGTGCACTCTGGGGTGGGGTAAATGGTGGCAGTGTAAATGCCAGTTAAATAAGTTTAATTTATTATTGTATATTATATTTGTTAATTGATTTTATTCAACTGCCCCTGTGGATTTAAATTAGTGGTGACATTTAATCTTAGTCTGTTATACCCTGTTTCTTTACGGTGTTAAGTAAGTGAGTGTTAGCTCTAATTTAAGTATATTGGATGAATATTATTTATAATTGGTATGAGTTAGACATGCCACAGGTTATTAATTATTATTATTATTATTACTATTTGAAGTAGTTTATTCCTGGAGGTTACTAAGGCACACCACTGAGTGTGTACCGGGGCCAGCCAGGTGGAGGCACCGCCAACTTTAACTTCCTTTTGGAGTAAAGGGACTGCAGCAGAGAGGTAGATAGAGGATTCCCACTTATCCAACATCACCACTGGGATCTCCTTTAATGTCAACAACATCAGGCACACAGGTGAGTGTTGCCGGCTCCCGAATAACCCAGGGAAGAAAGGGGGGTTACATTAACATCTCAGCCCCTTTGCTAGTATGTTGTATCCACCCACTCCTATTCTCCCACTTCATCTGCCTTTAATTCTTCCGGATGGGGACCTTATTTGCACTATGCACATCCACGGTGCTGCACAAATTCACACATACATGCAGCAAAAGTAGCAGGTAATCGCCCCCGCAAAAAAGAGGGAGAGGGAGATGAATAAAATGGTCTTGCCTTCCCAGTCAAAAAGAGTTGTAGATCATTTAAGCTCTTTTTCCTGCCATTGTGGGGACCTCAAGCACAGGTGTACCTCAGTCCATCCTATTATCTGCCTATGGCACATAATGGTCTAGTTTCCTGTGAATTGTAATACTTTGGTCTCCTTTTGTTTGTAGAGGTTAATGTGTGGGTGCTAAGCAGTGGTAGTGGTCTGTGATATACAGGAGGTCAGACTAGATGATTTAGTGGTCCCTTCTGGCCTTAAACTCTATATCTCTGTGAGATCTTTTATCTCCTCAGCCTTCACAGCTAAAGGTCTGGAATAAAACAGTCCCACATTCACACAAGAAGATAAAAAGAATTCCTAGACAGAAAATTAATAGACATGTCTATAGCCTCTGCTCTGGGCACCACTCTGCAGGTTCTTCTGTTATAACAAGTGAACCTGCATTAGAAAAGCAAGCTGCAGCCTAGGAAGCATCTGTTGTGCTTCTGTGCATCATTATACAAGTTCCTCCCAACTAAAGCACATCTTAGAAACAGCGCAGTGTGTCAATTCTGGCTGCCAAACTCAGAAAAATCACTCGTTTGACTGAACAATACCGAAGGCCGTCTAGAGCTTCCTTTTGCACTTAATGAAGGGATAAATAAATCAGAAGCTCTGTTGCTGAGTTCAGAACCCTGATAAAAAACAAAGGTATATATAACATGTTGGATAAGTTTCATGTTGTGTCGCCCACCATAAGCTGGGGCACACAGATGATAAAAGCCTACTATTACTACCAGCTGTAGGAATTATGCCATTAGCTGAAGTGGCAGGAACCTGTGTTTTTGTTGCAGCATGTCCTTTGTTCTGTCCTGCTGGCAAACCATGGTGGGGGGTTTTATGTATGCAAGATACTGCCCACCACAATAGATGGAATTCTGAACCCAACAGCAATAGCTGCAAGGGCATTAGTGTCTTTTCTAAGTACAGTTTGCATATGGATCACCTGGACATTTTTATATTAGCATAGAGTGGCTCATATGTATCCAAGAAAACCAGATCTTTTGTCTATATCAACAGAATACTACTTATTTGATAAATAGTCTAGAAATGTTTGGAAAGTATGTGATGTTTATAGAATTTGGCTTAGAATTTATAGAAGTTGACTTTGGCAAACTCTGGTAAAAAATACTGTTCTCTAGCTGAATTTTTCAGCATTTAGTGAACATGCACAATGCATCCTCAATGCCATACTATGCTCTATATATTTGATTTATGATTATACAGCTGTGACTATGAAATGATGTATGAAATAAAAATCCCTGAACAATGTACAGGGAATACAGACTGTGTAAACTACCAAACGTGCTGGATAACTGCTGTTTGTTACACTCTGCAATAAGGAAAAAGACTGTTTATTTTAGCCAGATCTGAACACCAAGTACATAGAAAACCTTTCAGAATATACAAATGCCCTCTTTAATGTGCATTATGCATTGTAAGATAAGGCTGAATAAAAGAGTCATATGAGGGATCTTTATTCAGCCTGGGAAGGCGTGATGCTGAGTATCTATTCCAATCCCCTGTAAACTAGCTAGGGCATGCTCTTGTATGCCAGCACATACTCACTAACCTGAATCTCCAGTGTCCCCACCTTGTATAATCATTTACACCAGGTCAGACTAACTGTAAAACGCTGCCAAATCAGCCAGGCAGTGTTTTACATTCACTTCCTTGGTGTAAATGACTAAACAATGTGCAGGGCAACATAGCATTCATTCCACTGCCTATTGCCATGACAGTGCAAATATAACAAGTTGTTCTAACCTCTCAATGTTTAGCTGAAAAGTAAAATGAAATGGATGACTTGAACCCTGCTCTTTGCCCTGGACACCAAAATAGAAAACTTATAAGCCACCACTCAATATTCACAACGTACACTCTTAGCTTAGAAAAAACAAACCCTAAACCTCTGGAAGGTACCATCACTGCCCTTATTTGAGAAATGTTTTAAGCACAGCTGAGCTTGCTCCAACTAACATATTCTTGAGGACTTAACCAAAGTCGTCTTTATGGTATGTCTGACGTGATCTATGATTCTCCTGTGGTATCTTTTAACTACAGCTGAGTGAACACATGATGTCTGGTGTGATGCCTTCAGCTGTGGTTACTCTGGCTGATTCAACAGTCCTTAATAGACTATGTATATTTGATGATGGTGAATAATGAAAACATATTCATAAATATTGTCTCTATATATTTAAAAATCATAATATATATTTGTTCATCTCTATGGTAGTTTTTGCACTCTAAGCCCATCAAATCATGAAAAAAATATTGAGTGAATAAAATGTTTAATGATTATTATTCTACCAGCTCTGCCTGTAACCTGATGGTAACTGTTAGAAGTCTTATACACACTTTTCCTGACTTTCCATAATGCTAAAATCCTACTTAAACATAGCCAGCAGAAAGTTGCATGGGAACCATTGAGGGCGCATTAATAAAAATGTATTCAAAATGTGTCTTAGTTTGATGGGTTTGTACAAGTATAACAGCTAAGTTTCTATACTCTACAGGAGGATAGCCTTGGTTTATACATTCCTCTCTCTTCATATATGAAAGCCTTCCTTTGCTTCTCTCTCTCTCTATATATTTCCTGAGGGAAAAGTGTGGATTTTTGTGTTTATGTGAAACAAGAAAAAATACCTCTAGTTTTTTAAGAACTACAGATATACTTGCTCAACTCTTGTTATGAATCAGTTAAGGTAGAAGAGTCATATGAGGGATGGTGCCATAAATAAGAATCTTCTAATAAGGGTGGACTATATTTGTTCTATTGACACTATTTTGATGGACGTGATTTTAAAGTATAAACAAATCTAAAAATGATTAGGCATGATTACCCTGCAGATGAAAAATTAATTCTTTCTAAATGGGGTGCTCTGTTTGAAAGCGATGTGTAAATCCTCAGTGCTTGTGCATGGTTTACACTGTATTGATTAAGAAGAGATGGGGTGTTCACTAATGATGAAAATATTGAGCATCGTTAGCAACTGCTGCTAAAAATGAAGGATTTGTTATTGATTTTTTTTTATATTAAAATAGCTCAAGCAAGTAGACCATGTCAGAGAGGAATATGCATAGAAAAATGAACAAGGGAGTCTATAAAATGCACAGATATGAGGCAAGGCCAAATTTTTTATTTTTTCTTATTGTGCTGCACCATGTAATGATTCAGCACAATAAGAAAAAATAGAAAATTTGGCCTTGCCTCATAGTTGTGCATTTTACTACAATCCTCCATAAGGGTTCTGCTGAGAGAGGACTACTTTAATCTCTATGGCCTCTCCAGCAAAGGGTGTCTATTGGATATGCTGAATCAATTCAAACCCTGGATGTACTACCCATACTTTGACAGGCGCAGATGTAAGAACGAGTACTGTTTCTTTACATTTTTACCAGGTAGGGTTGCCAACTTTCTAGTCGAACACCCTAGCCCTGTCCCGTCCCCAAGGCCCTGCCCCCACTCACCACATTCCCCCTCCCTTGGTGGCTCGCTCTCCCCCAACCTCATTCACTTTCACTGGGCTGGGGCAGGGGGGCAGGGTGTGGGAGGGGGTGAGGGCTCTTACTGGGGGTGTGGGCTCCAGGGTGGGGCCAGAAATGAGACATTTAGGGTGTGGGCGGGGGCTGCAGGTTGAGGCAGAGGGTTGGGGTGTGGGAAGGGGTGAGGGCTCTGGGCATGGGGCCAGCAGCCAGGGCCCTGGGAGTGGAGACCTGGGAGTGGGGGTGGGGCCGGCCTGTGGCCCCGGGGCCAGCGGCCAGGAGCTGAGCCCCTTTCCCCCCGCAGGTGAGGGTGGAGAATTGGGAGTGCAGCCTAGGTGCAGGAAGCAGCCCAGGCACCCCTACTTCCTGCGCCTATGTTGGCACCGCACTGTGGACGCTCCCGAAGCAGCGAACAACCAGCAGGTCTGGCTCCAAAGCGGGAGGCTCCATGAGCTGCTCTCACTCACAGGCACCGTCAATGGGAGTGTGGAGCTAGTTCCTGGAGTGGAGGCAGCGTGTGGAGCCCTGTGTCCCCACCCCCCACTCCCCCGCCTAGGAGTCGGACCTGCCAGCTGAAATTTTGAACCCACTGCTAGTCAAAACTATCAAGCCCCACAACTCTATGATCCCACAAGTACAGTGCTGAAAGCTCACGTCAGAGAGAGCAGTACCTGGGATTTCATCAGACCATGCAGATTCAGTCTCTGGATCTTCTCTTTCTTACCCATATTGGCTTGAACAATGGAAAACCTACCACTGACCACTGTTGTGGACACCAGGCTTTGTGCTCTCATTTATGCCAGGGTCCTCTGGGCTTCTTGCATAGTGAGAGCAGTAAGTTTGGAACTGGAGCTAGTACCAAGTGAGTTCTGGGTTACAATAGAGGGAATTATGGGAAGATGGGCCAGTCTCCCACAGTGCCTCTGGCCTCCTGAAGATAGTCCACAATATGGTGCAGAAATTGCCCAGAATGCAGTAGTCCCATCTACAGGATCAGATTGCCCATCTTCCCCAAATTTCCAAGCACTGCTGCCACTGGTGTAGGTGAACCAGCAACAGCAACAGTAGGAAATGTCTGCAAAATTCCCCTACCATAGACATTGCTTTTGGTCTCTGATGCAGCCGGCAGTTAGTCTGTGGTTCTCATCACACTCACAAAAATTCACAAAACCATGAGGTAGGGAAAAGCCTCCCGAGGAGTAGACTGGATGTATATTGGGAGAAGATATTATTACTGCTGCATTATTCCTCTTTAGTCCTTTCTCTTCTCTTTCAGAGAAACCATTGATGTCTTTGTATTCTTACATTCCAACAGGTCCATCTAGTTTTTACCTACTCCTATTTCAAAATAATGTTTATTATAATATCAATAAGTATCATAATATGTCTCCTGATAAGCTATGGAAAAATAACCATATGTAGTACAGTTGAAGGGTTACTTTACTCCATTGTGAATATATGAAATAATACTGTATTGCATTGTATTGATGCTAGAGAGGAAATTAAATTTCAATGTGTGTACATATATTTAAATGACTGACCTATTATGCAACTATAAACACCTGTTTTCATGGACAGTTCATTGCTATAGTAGCTCAGGATAGGAGAAATTTTAGATTACATTAAGTATTACACAGATAATTCTTCTTTCATTAATAACAAGGTAGCAGGTAAAGGCATAATTAAATATTCATTCTTAAAGCCCCAATAAAAATAGCCTATTGAAATCAACAGAAAGACCAAATAAATTGATGCAGGAAACTGACCATTTAACTTTCTAAGAACATATTGTGATTCCCCACTCTGGTATACATTGGGGAAAAATCCTTACACATAAGAATCACACCAATATTTTCATTTGAGAGATTATACATTGAGAACAGTGCTATAGAGAAGTAATACTTTTGGATTGGGAGGCTCAGTCAAAAATAGAATGATATATTAATATACTTTTTTTAAAAAATGAAACTCATGAAACAGCTAGAGCATTAAAGCCAAAAGTTGGCAGTCAGTGGAATGATATGGAAAGTATATGTAACACAGACCCAAATCAAAATATGCATTTTTTTAAAATGCTTTGCAGAGGGTATGATGTATAAGTGTCAGCCACAGAAAGGAAATATCAAAGTAGTAACAGGAACTGAGCTTAAGATTTCTCAGTACGTTCACTTTAGTTACAAAAGATTTTTATGCTCTATTTCAGACATTATTTAAACATTGTTATTTCTGCAAACATGCCACACTGAGATAAGGTTTCGTGCTGCACCACATCAAAATGCAGATTGGTGCAGAATGTCTGAAATTGCCTTTATTGAGGTAACTGTTTATTAAACCTTAGAGGAATTGAAACTGCAAACTCTTAAAGAAAGGGGAATTGGGGAGCGGGAAGGAAAAAAGGATTTGTAATGTTTTCCTTAATCATATGATTTGCACAATATTAGTACTGCTATAATCGAAATAAAGTTTCCAGTCTCATCAGGATATTGTACTATAGCTGAATCATTTAATCTAATGATTTACATTTGGGTAATTTTCCTGAATTATAATCTATTTAATGACCACCTTCTTTTGGCTCATTTACTATGTCTGAATCTATATTGCACTTCATTTGCAGGACTTGGGACTTGAGCACAATCTTATGCAAAATAAAAGAGAGAAACAAAGAAACTCTGGTAAATATGCCATTTTACTACAACAGAAATGTTTGTATGTTTCATAATGTGAAATAATATTTGAGAGAATTTCAGAGCATGAATTTGATCTGGATTTGGGTTTACTTCATTGTGAAAGAGGATATTAAAGTTTCAGACTCCGGTGACCTACAAAGATGGACAAGAAATTTGAGCCATCAATTTAAAAAATCCCAAAATCTGGACACCAATTAGGATCCCAATATTGTGTTTGAAGCTTGCCTTCATAATGGGCTAAATCACATCTCTGAACACCCCTGATCCCCAGATATTAATTTTAATACTACAGCCCATCTGTGGTAATAGAGGAAGTAATTTGATTAGCATCCCTGTACTTTAGCACATATTGTTATTGCCATGGAATGCTTCATAAACATAAAGCAGACCCTCACTTTACACCACACAGCACTGGAATATGAGCAATAAAAATTACGTTGGCATCTGAGCCAGTCCCTCTAGTGCTAGGGCCCCAGCACGACTGTAAATTAAGCAGCATTCTCTAATTACAACTGCGTGGGCAGCTGAAGTAGTTGTGTGTGCAAATTAAGCACACTGCTGGGCATGGATTCTGCACTAGCAACTTACTGTTAAAGGTTTGGGGTTTTTTTTAAGCAAAGGTCTGGTCCTGAATCTGCATAATTGGGAAACTTAGAAAGTATTGCAAAAAAACATCAGAGCAGGAGGGTAAAAAAGGGGCTCCAAAGTAGTAGTAGATTCACTTTAAAAAAACCCCCAAAACTTGTATGTAGAGGACCTTACAGAGGAGATTACACTTTATGATTGGGAAATAGGAAGCAAATAGCTAAATTCAGAATGATCTGAATAGATTTAGCTATTTGCAGATAATGAGATCATGAAGTTCAGACTATAAGATGTAAGATCATGAAACTAGGAACTAAAACCACCATCTATATAAATGTTACAGGATAAATAATATTATAGTAGAGAAGACAAATCTAGAGGTAAAAATGACTAACACACCAAAGTGACTTAGGCTCCTAAAGCCCATTGAAAATTTTAACCATCATCACACAATATATGGCAGTAGAGGTTTTATTTATTTTATTTATTTATTTGAACACAAGGTGTATTTAGTAAGGATGCCAGGAGGGCTTTGTGTTCAGCAGCATCTTAGAAAACATTCTGTTCAGCTTTGTGTTTGAGTAGGGTTTTCCTTCTGAAACTCTCCCCAGATCTCCCTAATGGCCATACAGTTATGCTTGGTAGTCCCTCTGTTTTTTCATCCCTTTTTGGTCTCCTGGTCTTCAGTGCTTCTCTTTGAACCTTTGGGGGAGGTGGCATATTAGCATTTGGCAGGAGTATTCTGTTAACATTTATGGTGCTATAACAACAATTGTGCTGGCACACACAAATTGTATCTGGATTAAGGAGTTAATCCAGAAGGTTTTACTACACATGGAAGGACTGCTTACTATCTGTATCACTTCCAAGTTGTCTATAATAAAGTGGCTACCCTGCTCCTAAAATAAGAGAAGTGAAAGCAGGAAAGCTAGGCTGATTGAGGAAGCAGCTCAATTAGGGCCCAGCTGGCCCTGATAAAAGGGCTGTGGGCCAGAAGCTGGAGGAGTCTCATTCTAGTCCTGGAGTAGGAAGGGCTAGCTGCCTGGGAGCAAGGTACCTGAAGCAGAGCAGTGCTGGGGAAGGGCAAAAGGGAGCTGGAGAGCTCCAGCCTGGTAAACCCCCAGATTGCAGGCCTTGTTGAAGGCCTATGAAAGGTACTGGGGCAGCCCAGGGATAGGCAGAGGCAGCTGGTCCTAACCCTTTGCCAGTGATGAGTGGCCATTACAGACTGCAGTCTACCGCAGTGAGTGGGGGCTAGATGATGACTGGCAGTAGCCACTGAGGGAAGGTGATTGTCATAAATATAAAGGGAAGGGTAAACCCCTTTAAAATCCCTCCTGGCCAGAGGAAAAATCCTCTCACCTGTAAAGGGTTAAGAAGCTAAAGGTAACCTCGCTGGCACCTGACCAAAATGACCAATGAGGAGACAAGTTATTTTCAAAAGCTGGGAGGAGGGAGAGAAACAAAGGGTCTGTGTCTGTCTGTATGCTGGGTCTTTGCCGGGGATAGACCAGGAATGGAGTCTTAGAACTTTTAGTAAGTAATCTAGCTAGGTATGTGTTAGATTATGATTTTTTTAAATGGCTGAGAAAAGAATTGTGCTGAATAGAATGACTATTTCTGTCTGTGTGTCTTTTTTGTAACTTAAGGTTTTGCCTAGAGGGATTATCTATGTTTTTGAATCTAATTACCCTGTAAAGTACCTACCATCCTGATTTTACAGGGGTGATTCCTTTACTCCTATTTACTTCTATTTCTATTAAAAGTCTTCTTGTAAGAAAACTGAATGCTTTTTCATTGTTCTCAGATCCAAGGGTTTGGGTCTGTGGTCACCTATGCAAATTGGTGAGGATTTTTACCAAACCTTTCCCAGGAAGTGGGGTGCAAGGGTTGGGAGGATTGGGGCGGGGGGAAAGACGTGTCCAAACTAAGTTTCCCAGTAAACCCAGTTAGAGTTTGGTGGTGGCAGTGGTTATTCCAAGGACAAAAGATAAAATTAATTTGTACCTCGGGGAAGTTTTAACCTAAGCTGGTAAAAGTAAGTTTAGGAGGTTTTCATGCAGGTCCCCACATCTGTACCCTAGAGTTCAGAGTGGGGGAGGAACCTTGACGGTGGTGTTAGAGGGTTGGGGGTTCCCCTGGGAGGGGAGACCCAGAGTGTGGGGACACTGCCAGGGGGCAGCACCCACATGTAAAGGGGCACCGGGGTCCAGGAGGGACACAGGGGCCAGTGGCAGGTGAGACACCGGCCAGGAGGAGGCGCTCCATACGCTGGAGAGCTAATTCCCGAGATGACCTGCCGTGCCGCACTGGTGAGTCATCGCCTCGCTACACCCTTGTTGAAATAACAAGTGCTTCTGTGTTCTTATTGCTTCTGCCTGCACCCACTCCACACCAGCAACAAGAACAACAGATTAACATTTCACTCCATTGCATTTCAGACACACAATTTAAAAAAAATGTTAAGGAAAAATGTCACAAGATCTTTTTATCCTAGGTCATTACAGCACCCCTTGTCATCAGCCTAAGGATGACAATGTAATCTGAAATCTCTTGCTATTTCCTCTAGTGACCTCGCAACAGGAGGGCCAATAGAACATATTCCAGTGACAGGCACCCTAGAAATGTTTAAATTAGACAGATAGAACAGAAGCCTGCTGAGAAAGGACCCTCGGGGTGGATGAGCAATTACCTAACACAGCCCACCGAGATGCCTGGAAAAGCAAGTAACAGAGCCACTGAAGAATGGTCCTGTCCGTCCCACAGACAAGGAAGCAATACTGTATAGTGAACAGCTTCAAACATTGCTGTTTATTTTAGCAGCTTCTTTAAAATTAATCTCTTGTTTCCTGACTAAAGAATTGTATTCGATATACCTATTTAACAACAGACGAGCAAGACAGGATTTTGCTCTGCTCTAATGTCTACTTCAGATTTCCCCACACACACACACACACACACACACACAGAGAAATACTCATCAAATGCAGTCTGCCTCCCCTGGAGATAATGGGTGCTATGTAAAACGGCCACCGGCTGGGAAGCATGGGTATGTCTGTTACAGCCAGCATGCAAAGCATTAGAACCTTGGTACATGTCTGATAGTTTTGTGAAGCACATGAAGAATTCAGAATGTGAATCAGATACTAGAGACCATCAGCTCTCCCATTTCAGAAAAATTGTCCACAAAGAAAATAGAGCACTTCTGAATATTTCAAACATTTTTAAAGGATATATAAAATGCATGTATATCCTTTGAATTTTTTCATAAGAATAGTCATACTGGGTCAGTCCAAAGGTCCATTAAGCCCAGTATTCTGTCCTCTGACAGTGGCCAATGGCAGGTGCCCCAAAGGGAATGAACAGACAGGTTATCATCAAGTGATTCATGCCCTGTCACCCAATCCCAGCTTCTGGCAAGCAGAGGCTAGGGACACCATTCCTGCCCATCCTGACTAATAGCCATTGATGGGCCTATCTTCCATGGATCTATCTAGCTCCCTTTTGAACCCCGTTATAGTACCGGCCTTCACAACACCCTCTGGCAAGGAGTTCCAGAGGTTGACAGTGCATTGCATGAAAAAATACTTTCTTGTGTTTGTTTTAAACCTGCTACCTATTAATTTCATTTGGTGACCCCTTGTTATTGTATTATGAGATGGAGTAAATAACACTTCCTTATTTACTTTCTCTATACTACTCATGATTTTATAGACCTCTATCATATCTCCCCTTAGTCGCCTCTTTTCCAAGCTGAAAAGTCCCAGTCTTATTTATCTCTCCTCATACAGAAGCCGTTCTATACCCTAATAATTTTTGTTGCCCTTTTCTGAATCTTTTCCAATTCCAATATATCTTTTTTGAGATGGGGCGACCACATCAGCACACAACAATCAAGGTGTGGACATACCATGGATTTATATACAGGCAATATGATATTTTCTGTCTTATTATCTGTCCCTTTCTTGATGATTCCCAACATTCTGTTCACTTTTTTGCCTGCCGCTGCATATTGAGTGGATTATTTCAGAGAACTATCCACAATGACTCCAAGAAGAAGAGTAAGGTAAGTCGATGGTAGAGCATCTCCAGTCAACACAGTGCAATGAAGACCCCGGGGTAAGTCGACCTAAGCTACTTTGTCTCCAGCTACACTATTCACATAGCTGGAGTAGTGTAACTTAGGGCAACTTACCCCAGTAGAGAAGACAAGCCCTAACTAGAAACCAGCAGCTGTCCCATTTCAGACAAAATGTCCAGAAAAAAAATAAAGCACTACTGAATATTTCAAACATTTTTAAAGGACATATAAAATGCATGGGAGTCCTTTGAATTCTTTCAATGTTCAGTTCAATAGAACACATTGATAAAATATTGTCAGGTGATTGATTACCTCTGTAACAGACACCTCCAGTAACTTACTTCAGCTAGTGTATTTAAATTTTGAATGGAAAGACAATGAGAGAGAGAGGAAAAAAAACTTAGGGTGAAAAACGACGTTACAATTCATTGGTAAAATTATTAATTTCCACATTACTCAGAGCCAACAGTATATAAGCACCGGCAAGAGATCAATTTCAAAAATGTTGCTTGTCAGCAAAACATTTATTCTGAATTTATAATAAGCCTGCTTCTCATAATGATTAATGGTAATTAACTTTATAAAGCTGTCAGTAATTTACCTGAGCATTTCCTGCCTGGCCAAGTTAGAATACTTACTGCACAAAGGTTTCCTAGCCTTCTCTCAACTGTTTGCAATAAAGACACAAGATTTTGGCCCCAAATTAAGGGCGAAGGGAAAGAAGCCTGTAATTCACCCTTAATTAGTCAATGCCTAAATCATTCAGCTTCAGACATTTTATTGCTTAGATCTGGCTGAAATCACTCAGTGGTTAATAAAAAAACTAGCAGACAGGTTATGGGACTCTGCTTTTCCTATGATTACTTTGCATTGCAGAATGCATCTTTGTGTCTTTCTTATGCCTTAATCTAATGCCATTTTGGTTGCCAAGGCAATAATGCGTTCTACAATTATTCTCTCCTTTCTAACAAACTACAAATTCTATTAAAAAAAAAGGCATCTGACAGTGCATTTTTCGAAGTAAACTGATATATTTCAGTAGTGAAACAAGAGGTGCTGGTTTGGTGGAATAAAGCACAAGTAACATGTTTTTACTGTTGCTCTGTGCTCACACTTATTTTTTGATAGGGCAGACTTGCTGGAGAACTATTTGACCTCTACTTTTCTGTCTAAGTTCAACAATGTGTTATATTTTTTTTCAAATGCTGTCTGCAGAGGAAATGGAACCAGGATAGGTCATATTTAAGATAAATTCTTTTCAAGTAAAACACTTTATATTTTACAGTGGTAACTCCCATCCACTTCTGAGTAACTACTCAGACACAATAATAGGAACATGAGCTCATGGCATTCCAAGATCTAAAAGTTTGCTGAGACCCCTGGTAATGGTTGCTTGATATTACTGTGCAGTGGTATGACATGAGGTCTTCCCCTGCATAACTTGCAAACCCCAACTCAGATTGAAACTGTTGAGAATGTAGGATCAGATCCCTGGGGCAAGGTTTCTGAGCTCCTTAGTCATGTACAGTGACGTCTTGCTTTACAACTAGTCCCATTGATTTCAGTAGGATTATTTGTGGAATAAGGTACTACTCAGTATGAACAAGGATATACGAGTTTGGCCCAAGATGAGTAAAATTACATGCTAGTATGCACTTAATTTGAGTCATCATTCAAATGTATACAGAAAAGGTTTATTATATATTATAATTGCATTAATAAGTATAAATTGCATCTACAAAAAGCAATGAAAGGCCCACAGAAATCAAAATACCTCACTATGTAAAAGGTTGGAAATATTGGGGTACACTTAAAATTTTTACTACTTTGAATTTTTTACCATTGTCAGGATATTCTCATGTCTAAAGAAACTCTCTCAAACAAGAAATTTCTTTCAGACTGGTTAAAAAAAATGTTTTAATTGTACCCACTGTCAAGCAGTTTTCTGTAATGTGAGTGATGAATGTCTAGAAATCAAATGGAGGAGCAAGAGGGTTCTTAAATGCACTTTGTTGCTTGAGATTGCTTTCATGTACCTTAGATACATGGAAAGCATTGTTAAATACTCCCTGCTATGCAGTATGAATACATCCCTAAGAAAAAAGAGGAGAGAGTCAGCAGTGCATGCTGCACACTCAAGATTACAATTGCTACCTTAAAATTGAGGATCATTTGGTTTAATCTAAAATTCAATTTAAAGACCACAATTAGTCATATTTTGGAGTATTTCCTGGGCTGGGCAAAAAATTAATTAAAGATGACAGAAGGATCAGAATGGCTCCATGCTCCGGAAACATTTTCAATAAAATAAATGGTGAGATCATGTTCTCGAGCAACTCCCTATTCTTTGAAAATGTTAAATTGTAGGTAAGATGCTCTAACAAAGGCTGCTTTAATGAGACATCTCTTTAGTTTTTGCTATTGCTAAGGTCATGTATGTTCTGTGTCAGAGTCAAGCACTCTAATGGAATAAGTGCTTGTGATTTCTTATCTGACAATACTCTGTACTGTTAATGAAGCAGCTACATGACTGTCATCCTTCCCCCCCCGACCCCGTAGGGTATGTTTGCCCTGAAACTAGAGGCACTCCTCCCAGTCTGGGTAGACAGACTTGCACAACTAGGCTCCAGTAATTTGGGCTGCAGTTTGCACGCTCAAGCCTGGGGTGCAGCCTGAGTGCCCAAACTGCAGCCTTAGCCACCACACAGAGATGACTACCGGTAATCCTTTTCAGGAGAATGGAAGAACCAAAGATAACACGAACTCTGTAAGGTGAAATTCATCCTTGCCTGACTGCACCATGGAAGCCTTACACTCGTCATGGTTAACAGAGATGTGCACAGTAACCTCACATGTGGCTTCCAAACAAGCCAGCACAGAGAAGTGGGGCAGGGGCAAGACCCCTAGATCTGCACATCTGTTGATTCAGTTGCCAAATACTCGAGTAGGGCAAATGGCTCCAAACAGCCTACTGACATCAGTGGAAAGGCTCCTCTTGACTTCAGGGGTGTTTGGATCAGGTCCACAGTGGGCATAAAAGGGAAGTGGCTGCTCTTCTTGTCCTATTTTTCAGGCCCTGGGATTTCTTCCCTCTCTCTGCCCTTCCAACCCAGCTGTTCATAGAAAACTTGCATAAAAAACAATTGTTTGGGTATTGTGAGGTTTTCCAGAATTTCAGCATAAATGACTCATTTTGTAATGCATTGTTGTTAGTTTTAATTTCCAAGTGCAGACCAAGAATCTTCTCCCTCTTTCCTGCTCTGCAGTACTGACACTGGCTGAATATAGCATTCAAAACTATAATAAACAGGGCAGACTTCCACTAAAGTCCACACTACTGAAAGCTTCTGCAATAATACAGATTGATATAGCTTGTGTTTCCTTACTCCCCTCAAAAGAAGCCAGGCACTTAAATCTTTCTGAGAAAAGGAAGCACAACAGAGAAAATTATTTTAGCAGGATATGAAGTTAGCCAGAGGTGTGGATTTTAAGATGTTACTCACTTGCAGCACAGTGGAAGCCACATCAGATAATCATTACAGGAGACTTATTATCCAAGTGATTGTTTCCATTTTTGTGAACATCCCACAACTTTTTGATCAGAACCACAAATACGTACAAAAGAAAAATGTTAAATTCTTTCCCTCCCCTGTCCCACTGCTGCTGGTGCCTAGAAAAAAAAATACAACAAATTTGTAGACTTTCTCTCTCTTGCTTTACAGTCTCTAGCCTTCTATGAAGATAGATCATAACTGCCTTCAACTTGTAAGCAGTGATTTCTTTGCCACATACACCATGTATAATATAGTGGGTTCAATTAAGTGGTTGTATGGGATCTTCACAGCACAACTTGTGCAGTAATCACTGTGTGCAAATGTCTATGGCTTGCATTTTGTGGAAAGACAGACTAGATCATTATGGCCCCTTCTGACCTTAAAGCCTATGAATCTATGAACTTGCAGAAGAATCTATGGGCCAAATTTTGAGCAGTAATGAGCACCTACAGTTCACAAAGAGCTAAATAGAAGGTGATGGGACTGGGCAGCTTTCAGAATTTGGCCAAGGATGAAACATGAGAGTTTGGAGTTTTAGACTTTGGAGTTTTTCTGCCTAAAATGCAAGCTTTATTTTGGAAGTTTCTTTTTTAGTGTTTTGTGACTTGTCAGGCATGCCACAAAACACATCTGTTCAACAGGGTTTCTGGAGAAGGCCAAGACTATTCCTCTTATATGATGAAAGGGTAAGGATGCAGGGCTCCCCAGCCAAATTCCTGTGGAAGTGATTTTAAAGCTGCTGAAGTTTATTCAGTTGTATTTATTGTATGTTTAATTATAAGAGGGTACCTAGGAGCTTGGATAGGAGCCTTTCTTATTTTAAAACTAAATAAATAAATGCAAATAAAGGTGTAAATATTTTTATTCAATCATTAGTTCTAGAATTTCATTGACAAACCCTCTGCTGTCCTATCCCTTTAAATGTTTGAGTTCTCTACAGTGTAAAACCTCACTTCCGTGTTAGTTTCAGTTTTGATGCCAGAACAATAAAGCAAGCACAGCACACAAGTGTGTGTCTATCAACTCCCTCTGTGTCAGTCCCTCTATCTCCTTCTCCGCTGGCTCCAGAAATATAATAAGACCAAGATTTCTCATCTTTGCTCCCATAATTGTTTCATTTCACTCCTTTATTACCTGGAGATGTCTTTCATGACTGATTTACAAATGTACCTCATATAGTTACAGACTGCCAGATGAGAGCAGTGTATATTCAGATACACATGTTAAGTCTGATAAAGTTAATAGAAGTTATGTGCCCACATCTGGGGGCAGAGCTGAGTCCCCTTAGAGTGTGGAACATAAACTTAATAGCTACCCTGAGGTCAGCTTTGCTAATAAATTGTACGTTTGATGGATGTTAGATAATTCAAAGACAAGCTCCAGATACAGAGTAACTGCTGAAAGAAGTAATGGGCCAGATTCTACTTGCACGAACACCAATGTAAGAAAGATCAGAATCTGACACAACAAGAGAGATTCAGGCCCAGATCCAAATAACCCTAAGCTTTGTAGTACTAGTATGCACAAAAATAATGCATGTCTATAATAATGGTAATGGAGCATACAAATCAGATTATAAATAAAGAACTTCATTTACAACCTTCTCTCGTAATCCATTTAAAACATTTTCTTTTGTACTCATCTACGGCTCCTCCCCACAAGCACATTGTAACAGTTACATTAGGGATGGCTGCAATGGGGACAATGTGCTTAGAGTTCCCAAGATTCATAGAATTACAAACGCAGCATTCTCTCTATTTACTTGGAATTTGTCCTCATTTTAGAGATTATCCCTCAGGATTATTTCTATTTGTCAGCATCTTCCAAGGCTCTCCCTTTACCATATCAAATGAAGACTCCTCTTTACCCTAGAAGATTAATTAGAAAGTCTGTCCCCTAAGCCTTTCTTTTTAGATGATATCAGCCTTCTTCCTCCTCTATTTTTCCCCATCCCACCAAGAAGGTAAATATGATTCCATGCCATGATGAGGAGGCTTAAATGTCCTTATATTGCAAATAACTTTTCCATCTTTAGCCAAAACAAGGATGTTCTGCAAAATATTTAATAGACCTGGCAAATTGGACTAAAGGATCCTCCACTCTCCAAATTTACGGAGAGGAAATTAAAATGTATATAGGTTTAAAAAAAGCAGCTTATTTTAAATAATTGAGAGGACTACCAGCTTTTTAAACGTTGCAACCCACTCTTAAATCAGGACCCCAGTCTCTTCCAGTGTCATTCCATTGATATGCTTGCCCCATGGAACCATATGAAGTGTACACATCTAAATGGAAAGAATAACCATCTTCATAGAATTGTAGGAACTCAAACTAGAAAAGAGCCATGATATCGCCAAGTCCACCCCCGTGCCAATACTGGCTTGTTCCCTCTGGTACATGTTCTAGTGCAGTCTAATTTAAACATCCTAGTAGCAATAGGACTGACCTGAAAAACTTCCCAAAGCTTAGGGTTATTTGGATCTGTGCAGTACAGGGACAGGAGTCAGTCACAACTTCCACATACAGGATTTTGGTTTAGACTCCCCTCTAGACCCAATCAACAAGGCTTCCAACACTTCACTGGGGAGACTATTTCTGAATGTAGAAGCTCTTGTCGATAGGTTACAGAGTCACAGGAGTGCATTCTTAGGATTGAGAGTCACTGAGAAAAGTGATGTGCAATAACAGAGCTAGTGCCGTAAGCGATGTGGTTTTTCGCAGTAATTGTATGCAGAAATTGGAGAGAACTTCCTTTCCATATCACGGTGCTCTCAATATTTCCTATGTCTGCCACAGCACACAACTATGGTAACCATGGAATTACAGTTCTTGATGTTTGACCCACTTCTGTGTTTCTTTTCTATAAAGAAAGGGATAAAATAATTCTCCTCTCACTCAGCTGATGGAAGCACATGACCCTTGGATTCCTGGGGACCTGATCCTACAAATGCAAAGCCCCTAGTGGGAGGCATTGGGCTCTCTTAACTTCAGTTGCTATTAGCCTGTTTTGAGGTACAAAACAACTTCAGAATTGAGCTCTGTGTGAGCATAGAGAATAGAAACACTTTCCTGGTGTTTTTCTTTCCAGAACTGCTACAAAATAGCCGCTAGATGGGTGAAATATGTGAATAATACATATCTGGCCTAAGAAAACCTTTCACCTGTTCAAAGGCTACTTGTGATAGGATATGCAAATTTCATAGCAAAGTGAGCTACTTGGTATGCTTATCAGAATGTCAGTAATGTTCTTTTGGCTCGCAACTAGCTCAAAGCAGTGCTGGTTGTGAGACAAGTCTGAAATAGTTGGGTTTACATCCATATGAAACCAATTAACTTATATTCACAAACAGATCAATGGCAGAGGTTTTTGACCATCCCTTTGCATTGCACTGAGCATTCACCCTTATGATTTGCTGGCCTTATGGACTTCAGTAACTCAGCAAGAGGTTATGGGTGAGGTTCTGAAGCCTGTGATCTGCACGTCCTGATGATCACGATGGTCCCTTCTGGCCTAAAGGTCCGAGAGTCTAAATTATACTTTTTCAATATGCTTATTAACATGATTATGTTTGTAGTATTCTTGCTTTTCAGAGGTCTCTCTACTATGATTGAAGTGACCTTTCTTCAATAAATTGTAGACCCCCATTTGAGAATATAAATATACTAGTATACCAAAGCTCTGACTTTGAGGTCTGTGAACTAATTTCATTATCATAAATGATCTACACATCTTTATGTCCCTCAGTTAAATATAGTCTAATAGTTTTCATGAACCTAATCATTCATGATATAGCATTTGTTTTGTTTTTAGTAGTATTCAACTGGAAATATTTATTGCTGAAATGAAAACATCTTATATTTAAGGACCTTAAATCTCTGATATATATTATCATCATAGATTTTTTGGACAAATATCCATACTAATGCTAAATCTCTTTCCTAAAGTGATAAAGAGGTTTACTGTAACCTCTTAATGTTTAATGTATCCAGTGCAAGCTCTGGGAGCAGACTTGAAAGTTGAATAACAAGGGCAGAAGGTACTTGAAAGTAATCTGGTTTTGGAATAATCCAAGAGAGAGTTAAAGTAAAATAAGGAAGAAGCATATTATGAGGTGTGTTATTACATCCCCTTGTTCCTCTTTTGTTTCCAGCCTTTGTTTCTCTTCCTTTCCCATTACTGTAGATAGGATACTATGCAAACTGCTCCCTTTGCCTAAAGGACTTCTGTCAATGCAAGCATTCTTCTAGCAAAGGTCTTACTACTATATCCCCATAGCCTTGCTATTCATTACTGCCCTTCATCCAGTAAAACACTTATGGATAGGCTTTAAATTAAGCATATGGGTACATCATATTGACTTCTGGATCGGGTCTGACTATGCAACCCTGATGCTTGTGTGAGTAGTTCCAGAGAAAGCACCAATCTGAGTTGCACAGTTGGTCGGGGTTCACTTATGGCCCTTTCCTACATTCTTAATAGTTCCCACTGCCATTCAAAAAATAAAATCTCACTTTAAAATGTCTGAAACCAGTCAAAATCCCACTTCCACTCTGAGGACCAGCACAGCTTCAAGCTGCTGGGACTGACTTGGTGACATCTTGGCATACAAACACCATGGTAATGTGTGCCAAAATAACTGGCACATACTCAGTCAATTTGCCAGGAAGACCTGCTGCTGATCTAATATGGCAACATGCCAAATAATACAGCCCTTCGCAGAGTCCTTAACGCTGAAATTTGGCCCATGGTCAAAAGTTAGCAAGATCCACTACCACATACCATAAAACTACCTCTGTGATCCCTCTCACAGCCTTGTTCAAGCCAACGTGCCAACAGACCTGACAGTTGTTTAAACAGTATCACAGAATCTTTTGCAAACAGAGTTTCTCACTAATGTTTAATTAAAAATGAAGCTTGTCACAGCTTACCATCAACGTGCACAGTGTCTCCAAATACTATGATTATGCTGGCAGATAAATTAATCAAACTTCTTCAGTATAAATGTGAGTTTATATCACGTACGACTCAGGCTAGGGATGAAAGTGCTGTACTACCCACCGTTACATTAGCTAATGATGCTGGTAGAAAAGATACACAAAATTGTAAGATTGAGCATAGCTCTGAGCTGGAAGCTTAAATTTAGTTTTTAGTCACATGATTATTCTTAAATGGGATATCTAGTTTACAGTATTTGAAAATCACCTTTATTTATGCGTGTATTACAGTTTCCTTTTCTTTATCATTGATCCTTCTTTGGATGCAAACTGTCAAAAAAAAGCCAGTGATTCAGTTATCCCACATTTTATGATAGTGCTACATGCATCCAGTAACTCGTACTGCTTTGTGTAAAATGTGCAAGGTACATGCACACACTGCTCCTTTCTTCTTTGACCCATTCCCAGAGTAGCATACTCCCTGGTACATTAGAATCCAGATGCCCATTGTTACTGCAATGCCCCAGCATGCCTATTTCTAAAAGAAATCAAACCAGCTTCTTGAGTGTAAATGAACCGTTCATTCAGACTGTCATTCTCAAGGAAATGTTAATCCAAAATCATGTCTGCTTTGCAATACTAGTAATTGCACAAATTCAGTGGCATCCCATGCTCCACCCCTGCTGTACTAGCTCTCATTTTTATATCTAAAAGGATACCGCAATTTTCAGCTAAAAACAATACGTTTTATATTTTACTACAACATTCTTGGTCTTAAAACCCCCCCTGAAAACTCTGTATTGCTTTGATGTGACTTAAAAGAACTATGTTCAAATTCCCTATAAAAGGGACGTACATATGAATCTTGTTTCAATACAGGATATAAAGGGATTTGTCAAAAACTGTTGCAATTTCAGTGATGCAGAATAACTACAGTGCTATTTGCTGTGCTAGTTCAATGACCAAATTACCGATATAGCTATGCTTTTTCCACTGCATTGGCTCTGACAGTCTCAAACCTTCCCTCTCCCCAATGCCCCATGTGTTTTTCTATTGTGTTACTATTATTGTTTTAAACTTAAAAAGAAAGAGCCCTAAATACGAGCTTTGCAGTCTATTTAGCAAATCTTAAAGCTTTTTCTTCAGAACAGACGGGCTAAAGGGGTTTATGAAGTCTATGTAAATTATCCAGCCAGATTAGACCATTTGATAAAGATGTAGATCACAGTACACAGCTTGCATCTGTGTTCCAATCTGCACAACACTAATGGAAAATTTCAGCATATTTTATTGTAGAATCACCAGAAGATCCAGCCAAATCAAGAATTAAACCAACTCACTGCACTCACAGGAGGCTGATGGAATGTGTATTTGAAAGGGTTTAGGCAGGAAAGAATAATATATTTAAAGTATTTTAACAAAAATCTGGGAATCAGGTAATTCATCCTTACAATAAATCCATTATCTGGTTCACTTAACAGAATCTATTCCCATAAGGTAACCAGTATTTTGAGTATTACTATCAGATCTTGGAACAATTTTCCATTCATAAACCTTAATGAGTGAAACTGGGTTTTTTTGTATCACTATCAGTTATTTTACGAATACAGTATTGCTTTGTTAGCTGGGTGAAGCAACATTCTCTCAGGGCCTGATTTTGCAGTGGCTTTGTATACAAGACCCCTCCTGAAGTCAGACATAATCTGACTGTTATTCCTTTGATTTATTATTTTGATTTTGTTTTTTTAAAATCACAGCATTTCAAGGCATATGTTGACTCAGGTATGAATATTTTGAATAATACATGGTATGGCACTATGTCAAATACTTGTACTGGGCCCAATACATATGTCCTCATTTAGGCAAAACCAGTGTCACTGATTCCAGTTCATACTGAGTAATGTGACTGCCAATGCACAACTGGAATGAGACCTCTCAGTTCACCAAATTTCAGCCCAACTTCAGTCGGTCACCTGCTCGAAGTCACCAGTCTCACCGTTTGAGTAGATTCACATCTAAGAGGATAAGGGTGAAATATGGAGAGGATAAAAGACTTGGGAAATGAATGAAAGTGATTATCAGTTTGGGTAAAAATGGAAGAACAGAGTACCAAGTTGGTGGAAATTCAAGAGAAAAGATGAATGGTGATGATCAACTGGTACAGAGATAGGAAAGGAGGACAGAAAGATAACACTGAAGGTGAAAATAGATTTAGCCTGAGGAAACAACCACAGCACCTGAAGAGGGCAAAAGACAGATACATCAAGATGTACATGGAGAAGATGAAACAAGGGAGAATAATGGCAAAGGAGAAGAGAGTAAAACTAAGGCTAGGGCTACACTAGAGAGCTTATAGCAGTGCAGCCGCTGTAGCCTCTCTAAACCAACAGGAGAGAGCTCTCCTGTCGATTTAATTACTCCAGCCCCCACAAGCAGCAGTAGCTATGTTGGTGGGAGAAAATCTCCTGCTGACCTAGCACTATCCACACCTGCACTTAGGTTGGTGTAACTTACGTCGCTTAGGGGATGGCTTATTCACACCCCTGAGGGACATAACTTATACCGACATAAGTGGTAGTGTGTACATAGACTAATAGACAACATACTTGTAGTAAGATTGGCTTGCATGGAGTTTGCTTTACAGTACATTTGAATCTACTAATTATGGTGCTTCTAGTAACAACCACCAAAGTCAGAAAAATCAACGAGGAGTCCTTGTGGCACCTTAGAGACTAACAAATTTATTTGGGCATAAGCTTTCGTGGGCTAAAACCCACTTCATCAGATGCATGGAGTGCAAAATACAGTAGGGAGGTATAAATAGACAACATATGAAAAGATGGGAGTTGCCTTACCAAGTGGGGAGTCAGTGCCAACAAGCCAATTCAATTAAGGTGGAAGTGGGCTATTCTCAACAGTTGACAACAAGGGGTGGAAGTCAGAAAGGGTGGAAAGTGAGAGGTTTTCTAGCTCTGTATAGGCAAAGAAGGGCAAAACTATACATATGCCTCTGACCCTAGCTCCTTTGAATGTTACAGACTACACATTTTATTTTGGATGGTGCCTGCTATAGAAGAATGGACTATGGCCTGCAACCTATTACGCCTACTTGCAGCTCTGATGTACAAGCATTTAAGGACTGATCCAAAGCTCACTGAAATCAGTGAGAACCTTTCCATTAGCTTAAGGGTCTGATCCAAGGCCCCCTGAAGGAGCATTGAAAATGCATTTTTGTATAGCTAAATAGGTTGTGTTTATTCCACAGAGCTATGTAGTTTGCTGTTTGTATGGAATCTGTTCATTCCTGCACAGTGCTTTGAGACGGTCATTCAAAAGCATTTATGTAACTGCTACAGAATGTACAGATCAGTGTACGAAGGAGCATACACCACGCAAGTGGGTAGGGCATCATAGGGAATCACTGTGTTTAGTGAATTCAGTGTAACAATATTAAAAAAGGGGCTACATTGACAGCTGGGCTGAACTGAAGGATGACATGCAGCCCTAGCCAATTGTGTTAATTCAAACTCCATATGAATATTATATATTTTATTCTAAACCCACAAACAATAATAAATCTGATCTACACAGCATAGGCTGTAAATCCAGTCCTTCGGCCAAATGAAAAGTGCTTCTTAAAGGTTTCTGTGTGACACCATCCTTCAGAAGGGAGACCTTATGACTTCCGCTCTTAAAGGTTATTGAGTTCTTGATTTCATCTTCAGGCTTGAGATAAGAAATACTTTCACTTGGCAATAGAAAGAGCCATAAGAAGTGTCCTGGCATAAGGTAAAAATCAGTTCATGCAGTAACTGGCTCTGAGATTGTGAGAGTATATGAGACAGAGAGAGAATGCTTTATCAAACAGTCTTCCTTTGTACTGTAAACATACTCCCACCTTTGAAAGCTTTAAAATAAAAGGTTAAAGGAGTTAGTCTAAGTAGTGCCCAGTGATTTTTGATCAGTGAGGAGGATATTTCATTATACAATTGGCTTATCTGCTGTAATAAAATGCATGATGCTTACTTAGGATCTACACATCTGCTACTCTCAATATCTAGTGATGATCTGGCACTTCTCTAGTTCCGTTAGTAATAGTTTTAGATGACACTATGAATGCAAACTCATTGCACATAAATGTTCAAGGGTGTTTACACACTCAACTTCCTATGCAGTGCACACAGAAAACAAAAGGGAGCATATATACCCAGACAGTTATTTGCTGATTTAAAGTGTGTACTTTTCTTAGATTTTCATATATCCATAAGTCACTGTCTTTTGGGCTCACTCACCAGCCCATAAGCAAAAACATCACTCTCCAGCCCCAAGAATGCAGTCCCCTTTTCTTGAGGCACTCAGTTTGATTTCTTCAGAATAAACCGATGTACCACAAGTTCCACATATCAACCCTGTCCCTGGTTCCTGCAGAGGACTTTGGGTCAATCTACTCCCTGTTGGGTTACATACCTAACACCTAAATGTCACATATAAACTGGCCTTTTTTGGAGGGTCTCCTGCAGGAGCCTTCCTACTCCCTTCAGCTCTCCAGCTCAACTGAGCTACTCGGTGGCTTTTATGAGGACTAGATGATTTTTGAAGCAATCACCTGATGTCACCTAGGAGACTGCTGACTAATCAAGGTGGAGCTGATGTGAATCCCTCTTAAAGGGACAGCTACCCTGCAGTATAGTCAATATCTGATTTTAACGAATATTGGCAGACAGTTTGGAATGTTACAACAAAAATCAACATACCTCTCCTACCAGATCTGGATATGAATAGGCTTTTTCTAAGAGAAAAGAATTAGGGGTAAGCTTAAAATTAACAGAGCTTGAGCATGAAAAGTCTTAATAAAGTCAAAGTTCTCAAAAGGACCGTTTGCTTTGTTGTGCAATGTTGTGAGGCATGATCTCCAATATCTACATACACAAGCATGAACACACACACAACTGCCAGTTTAGGCCACATTTCTGCATCACTAAATTCAATGCAAAAAAGGATCAAGGTGCTAAAGCCTGTTTTTCTCTGCCTGAATTGATGATCTATGCCCAGATCCAGCAGCATACTTAAGAGCATGTATAATGTTAAGCACATACATAAGTATTCTGTTGTATCAATCCCTGTGATGCTGTATTTCCCTCAAACACTTAAGACAAATACTGCCCTGTAAATATTCCTGCAGACTGAAAATTTAGATTTTGGACATTCACACTGGAAGGAAAATAAATAGAAATAGAGAGTCATACAGGCTATTCCATTAGAAACAGGAAAAGCCATATACAATTAGAGCTGTGCAAATAACTGATTTTTCAGTTTTCAGGCTGATCCAAAAAGTTTTTTTTAATTGTCTTGTGTTGATCCACAGCCATTTAAAAAAAAAATCAGGAACTGTAAAGTTGGGTCAAATGAAATGGTTTGTTCAAACTGAAATGAAACATTTCATTTCATATGAGGTGTTCTACATAAATAAAATTGAAGTGAATTTTGAAATCAAAAGTTTTTTTAAAATTTTGTTTGGTTTTGACCAGAACAAGTCAATGAATTCAACAAAAGGGTTACCCAAATCTGCTTTTTTTTTTCCAGCACAAAAAAATGAACAAAAAAAGTTTTGACCAAAGAATTGCACTGAGTTCCGTATACAATATATTTCAGTTATACAAAATTGCTTAATTTTATACTTAATCAGCATACTTTGATCACAGAAAGAATGGCTGTTCTTCTATGAATTACATTGACTTTGCATGATCTAATAAGGAGATCAGGGATATTTATTTAATTAGACACACAGAAACACCCATACAAAGTTATCACAAAGATATTGTATAAATTAAAGGTTGGAATAAACCAATGACATGTATTCTGCAGATGTATTAACATAAATATTTCTAAAACACAAAGTAAAGCAGTGGTATTATTAGTCAAGGCTTCACATATCTTCATGCTGCCTCCATGGCATCCTTCCATACTCTTTCATTTTCCCATAGAAGCCTTTCCCTCTAGGTGCTCCATGGCAATCAGGATCTGCAGAGCTTGCAGCAGCATTAACTCAGGCTCTGGGCCTGTTCCCCCAAGAAGACAGTGTTGTATGCAAGTGACAGTAAATCAGACAATGACAGAAGCTATGCTGTCGAAGGTGAACATAGGCATAGATGCATTGCAATTTTCTGCAGGACTGAAGGATCTGTAGGTTTGGAATGACTTCCACCACCCCCACCCCAACCCATTCCACCCACAGAGGCCAGTTTGTCAGAAATTCCATGATGTGAACCTCATTGGGTCCCTATAGCCCTTGCCACTGGTATTGTCATGGATGGGGACAATCCTGTCCTTAGAATCTTGCAGAACAATTCTGTTTTATCATTTTTATAAATTAAATGTAAAAGATACAACACACCAGAGGTGTTTTAGTGTTGTGGGAGAGGGGTTCATTTGGATTGCATAAAGATTTAAGAGCTAATTTGACATGTTTTGTGTATTTCTTAAAGGACTACGCAACATGTTTCTTAAAGTCCCAGAACATTTATAGAAACAGCATAATCGGGAATTAAAGATGTTCTGCATTTTCACAAGACAATTGATGAGTCCAGGGTCAATTTTCTCTGTTTTCCCCACTGCCAAACTATTCAGTAACTGTGCATATTTTAAGGCCCAGTATCTCATCGTTTTGGAATGAGTCAAAAACTATGTCAATTAAGTTTTCCTTTGCCTTTTTGTTTGTTTGTTTGTTTTCAAAGCATATTTGGAAATATTTACTCAACTTATAATAATTTTCACTGCAAAATGTTCACTTCTGAATTTCAGGCCCTTTCATGTTATGGACCAGATTCTGATACCCTTTCTCTGTCAGTACATTAAAATCAAATCATATTGCAAACTTGACAGCAGCTCTGATTAAAGGTTTTATCTACTCTCAATTATTTTTTTAAAGCAATGGGAAGTAGCTGTATGGATGCCCGGACCTGTGTAAGTGCTAGATTGGTCACAGTATCATAACAGACCAACTTTCTGAAAAAAACCTACTACTCAACAGGAGGAAGGGGATCATAATTTGGCCCTTTAGTAAGAAGCATTGTGCTGCTGATTTGAGGGAGGATGATGTTATCATTGTGGCACTGATTCATTACAACTTTAATTGCTTTGAAATGCTAGCAATGGAGAGCACACTAATCCTCAGGTGGTGTAAACCAGTTTAGCTGTATTGACTTATATGGAGCTATACTCATTTACACCAATGGATGATCTTGCCCTGTGCGCTGTTGCCTGATTTATTGATTATAAATTGATTACATTGGTTATATTGATTATTTAGAATCCCCAGTTGTCAAGTAATTAGACTTCTGAGGTTTAGTCAGTTCTAGCCCCAGAATCGTGCACAAGAGACTTACAATTATTGTCTGGTTGGCACCCTGATGTATACTCACACTGAGGGCAAAGGTGTTTTTTTAAGATTTTTATGAACATTGCTAGTAAAAACACAAATTTTCCAATCCAAACGAGAATGTAGCTAGAGTTCAGTGTCACTTTGGTGTTCTTCCATATGCATATTCACACAATTCTCAGGGAGATCTACAGAGGGAAAGGGAGGTCTTTCCAGAATGCCAAGTAAGTCCAATGGTCAAGGTTTCCCACCTAAAGCATGACGGAGCCTACTACATGGTATGGTGGCTGCCATGACTATTCATAGGCGAGTTCTGCCTCCTTTTCCTATAACTAACTTCCTCTTCCTAATACTGTTGGGTTGTTCTTATTCTATGGAATAGTATATTAATTATCGCACACATATTAACCTATGCATCAATTATTTACTATGGCAATATTGCGGTTGTACATCTGTTCATGTTCCCATCTCAAAATACCCAACATTGGCATACGCTGACTTCTTGCAGTTACCTGTCAGCATTTTATGCAAGATCTCAGCAAAACTAATATCGCAAAATAACATTTGATGCTCTCTTGTGATTTTGGTCACTGCTTGTCAGCTTACTTATGCTCAGGTTCGTAGGCCTGACTGCCTTATGCTAACTGCTTACAGGTTTGAGGCCTGCAGGTTTCTTGCATTTCTGCTGGGTATAACATCCTTGCTGTCCTAAAATCCAGCAATACTCTCTGTAAGCCACAGTGCTAGAAATACTGCACGCTCACTAGGAAAAATTCAGTGCTGTACAGCTCTGCTAAGTTTTGCTCGCACAGCTGTAGTCAAAACAGCACAGCAAATCAGTTCACTAGTTATTATATACGAGTGCAGCTACAACCTTGCTCGCATCAGTGTAAACGATAGTCCAAACTGGACTCAGGAATTTTCAACCTCATGTTATACACTCCCAGTCAACAAAGGACTTGATGACATACTGAGAAAAACCCTGTAAGCTAGTCTAGACTGCACCAACTGCTAGCACCAATGCAGCTCCAGCCATTACTAACAACAGGTAAAAGTCTGATGCAGAGGACAAGGCTATAATGGGCCTTTAATGAGGACTACTGTCAAGTGGCATTACTGGAGGGTCCCATGGGACCTAACTTAGTGTGAAATAACATCATGAATATTTGATGTGAACAGCACTGGAGAAGTGGGAATGTCATTCAGAACATTCCCTTTAATTATTGGTTCCCACCCAACATTCTGTTTTGTAACTTTTATTCACAGTCCTCCCCCACTACATTCCTTAAAAACCAATCTGGGACTTTTTAACTTACTTTTAGTTCAAGGCAACTGAACCAAGCCCAATGGAAAAACTAGATCCATTTACACTTCAGAATAGTATTCACTAATCTTGAAATGAAAAACAAAACAAAAACAAACAAAAAAAGTGAAATTAAAGCTGGCACCGAAACTAACAAATGTAAGAACATTTTGATTAAAGGTTACAAAAATGAATCCTTTTGCCTGGCACTAATCATATTCAGTTTGTAACATTGCCCACTATTCAGTGGTCACTTGGTTTTTGCTACAATATCTGCATGCAGAAGGGTCAAGAAGAAGCTTCTATGGTACCCTTAACTCAGGAGTTGCATGCTATTTCTGGTTTATACTAAAAATGTTTAAAGTCATGTACCTTTATTCACTTTTTTTAGTGTCACTGAAAGATGTTACAACTGCAAGAAACACCATTATGTACAAACTTACTATATAAAAAGGGCAGGAAGCCTTGTACAAAAACCCCTATGAAATGGAGCTTTGTTTAATAAATATAATAGGGACTTGCATTCTTCATCACATCCTTTGTCCTACAAAATGTCAAAGTGCTCTATAGACTACGGACCTGATCCTCAGCAGCGACCAAGTGCACGAAACACTGGTGAGCAGATATATGCGTGTATAAGGGCTCCCCTGGGGCAGTGCCAGGACACTCTTAAGTGCTGACTCACCTAACATTTCTCAGAAGATGTCTAATCAACGTGGTACTTATCCTGGTTGTGGGCAGTCTCCTCTAGGGACCCCAACACTGCTAAAAGCAGGGGAGCTGAACAGTAGAAAAGGCTGGCAACACTGGAAAATGTTTGAAAAATGTCCCTAGTGTAGACCAGGCTTCAGAGGGAAATTTCACTTTGCCAACAGCTCTGGATCGAAGCATTTGTAATTTAGCAGCTAAGTGTGACATGCTGCATTCCAAGGGGATTTCTTCTCCTTTTTTTGCAAAGCCAGAGCTAAGTGGAAGAGGGAGAAAAAGTGCAACAGCAATGTGCTACTATAGTTATTCTGTGCTGCAGACTTACTTCAATTCATGACGATTTCAGTGCATAAAGCTCCTCCCGCCTCCATTACTGGGCAGGCCAGAGACTGATTGCTTGAGAGCTGACAAGATCACAGCCTAAGACAGTATGGCCCTAGGCCAAGAATGGAAATTAAAAAAAAATATGATAATTCTTACCTCATATGAAATTTTGGTGCCAATTATTTGACTCTTTTAAGCATTAACCTCTAATTTGATCTTGCTTACTTCCCCCCTCTCCCACCCATCATTCTGGGTGTTGAAAGTTTTTATTGATTTGTGCAGTGCACTATGGAGGTGGGCGGGAGGGGGGGGGGGAGATTTAAAATAGGGAACTGGAGTAGAGGTACCCTTATCTTCCTGAGGAATACGCTTTTGTGAAAGGCCTTCTCACCCACCCTATTTAGGCATCTGAATCAAACATGGGCAGGATAATAAGGGCTTTAATTTTGTCCCCATTAACCTCTGCTGAAAGATTCCCATTTATTTCAATAGGAGCAGGCGCAATACGTAATTGAAGTAGAGAATGGAGTCAGGAATGCTACATTTCAGTACATTTGAATGTAATGAAGCCCCTGTGGGGACACCAGCTGCACTGCACAGGAAAAGAGGCAGAGAGAACTTCAGTTCCATTCTTAGTTTTGGAAACAAAGAATTATTTAAAAAAAAAAGATTCAGATTGCCAACTGACAGGCACTTTGATATGGATTTCCCCCTGGATTCCATCTACCCATCTGTCACCATGCTGAATCAACAGTGCAGCAAGCAAATGAGCCTTTCAGGATTATTAGTATATGGCCATTACAGACTGTTTTAATTCCAGATGACAGGGTTATGAATATACTATTGTGAGTTCCTTTTGGTAGGTTATAGGGCATGGATTTCAGGTCATTCAGTGAAGCAGGACAAAAGAATGGGTCATGATGACAACTTCTACTTGCAACTCATTTTAGTCTCAGTTCAACTCATGACCCAAGGTCTGTGCCCCCATACCACTAAGAAATAACCATAATAGCATATCCACCACCACCCCACCACACTTACGCTGACTGGCTCATAAGTAAAGAGTCCTCAAAACTGAATACGTAGACTTAAAATGCAGGAAAGAGCTGAACAAAGGAAAATACAGTGTTGCTATTATTTTAAATGAGAACAAACATGGAGCAATTAAGAAATTGCTCAAGGCCATGAAAATCACTAATTGCCCAAACTCCCTGTGAACAAAACAAAGTATCATATAAGGTGAAATATTTAATGCTCTGTTCTCGAAAATTGTACATACTTAGCTGAGATTTTGCTTCCTGGCTTTCAATTTCTGAATATAGTTGATTTTCAAATTTATGCGAATGTAGAAACATTTGCACCCCTTCTGTGGTTTAAGGTGAAATACTTTTCAAAACTTACCACATCCCTGTTTACGCTGCTAGTTCTAACCAAGTTTATAACCAGTTACAGGCATTTTTTTTTACCATTATTAACCTACATGAACTGAGAAAATTTAATCATTTAAGTTATACAGATGTGTGTCTAACATTTGTCACATAATTTCATATTTCCACACACTTATGATGAATCTTATCTATAACTATAAAACAATTTCCCTATATCTCTCCTACTACTCCCAATTTATTTAAGGGTGGGGATCAAGAGAGCCTGCCTCAAGCCTCTAGACAGCACAACACAAAAGAGCAGTTTAAAAAAGATACAGCCAAGAGCCCACAGCACACATTGTCCAGATGTAAATAGTTACCCTCCTATGAGACCTTCCAGAAGTTTTTTTTTTTACTTCTATAATTTTCCCTTCTATAAATCATGTAATTCACACCAAACTCCTGTGTTTGTCCCTTCATGTGGGTAATCTATGTACTGCATGGTTAAAACACACAGTAATTCTTGTGTCCAACATTGCTTTGCTTCTGCAAGCAGCCTAGTTTGGTATGTGCTCCCTCGCCCTGCCCCTCTCCTCCCTGAATTTGTTTTTATTTATATGTGCACAAGATCCCCTAATCATACTTTTGTAATTGGTTGGGCCACTCCTACCTCCCAGTCCTTTGTGCGATGAAGCATACCAAAATGCATGCTGAACTTGTTGCATTATGGAATAGCTCCCCAGGATTTCCCTGCATTGTCTCAAGTTGTCCTGACTCTTGCAGACAGAATCTATCCTGAGTCACAGAGCAGCTTCAGAGCTGAAAGGTCTACTATCGACATGATCGTCTCGCCTAGAAAACTAGAAGAGAGAAACAGAGAACAAAACAAAGCCCCTCTACGTAGCCTTCGTTGAGCTCACAAAGGCTTTTGACTTTGTCAGTAGAAGTGTACTATTTGCGCTTCTAGAAAAGATTGCATGTCCCCCCAAGCTCTTAAGCATGATTCAGTCCTTCCATGAACACATGTATAGCAAGTCCAGTATGTCGGCTCAGTCTGTGAGGCTTTCCAGATTCATAGCAGAGTTAAGCAAGGTTGTGTGCTTGCCCCTACTCTGTTTGGGATTGTCTTCTCCCTGCTACTGAAACAAGCTTTTGGTTCCTCAACTGAGGGAATCTACTTGCACACAAGATCTGATGGAAAGCTGTACAATCTTGCAAGACTCCAGTCTAAAACCAGGACTCGGGAGGCCCTTATCCACCACCTCCTCTTTGCTGATGACACAGCAGTGACAACCCACACAGAAGCTCATCTTCAAATCCGAATGGACAGTTTTTCCAAAATCTGCCAAGACTTCGGGCTTATTATAATCCTAAAAAAGATTAACAGAATGTGCCAAAGAGTTGAGCAAACATGCTCCATCAAAACCAACAACTATGACCTTGAAGCGGTGAACAAGTTCACATACCTGGGGTCCACTATTGCAGTCAACCTTTCACTTGAAACAGAACTCAACATCCACATTGGAAAAGCTGCCACAACAATATCTAGACTGAACAAGAGGGTATGGCAAAACAACAAACTGACAGAACACAAAAAGATCTGTGTGCATCATGCAGGTGTTATCATGTGTTTGTATGGGAATGCGACATAGACCTTATACTCTCATCAGGAAAAGAGGCTCAACAGCTTTCCTATGTGTTGCCTTTGTCAAATCTTTGGAATCTCCTGGTGGTATACAGTCACCAACATGGAGATGCTCAAACGGGCCAGCATACAAACACTCCTCAAACACAGACACTTCCGCCGACTTTAGCATGTGTGCCGGATGAATGATGGCGCATCCCAAAGGACATCCTCTATGGTGAATTGGCATCTGGAAAAAGACCCAAAGGATGCCCAAAATTGTTTTTCAAGAATCTGTGCAAGTGAGACCTCAAAAAAATGGACATGGATGTGGAGAAAAGGGAAGATCACACTCAAGACCACAGCCTTTGGAAACAAGAGCTTAACAAAGGTCTCCGGAGTTATGAGAGGAAGCGTCCTGCTTAGCAGAGGAGAAAAGAGCTCACAGAAGGCAGAGCCCAAAGGGTCGAAACATCACCTTTAAATGTTACAGATGCGGTAGAGATTGTTTCTTTCGAGTGGGTCTCTCCAGCTCACAGCGGCCATAAAATGAACCCAGTAAATTCTTTACCCCTCAGGGGTGCATACCCATGGTCTCTCAAGACTGAAGGATGCCTACTACTGATACAAAAATTGTTAAGCAACATGGCACATGAGGACATGCAAACATGGTTGTAATATCAGAAAAGCTGCCATGGGGATATATAATGAATCATGTTACTTGTGACCAATTAATGTGATTGTGTCTTGCTGGTAGGTGTGGTGTGGATAGCCCTAAACGGACTAATTATGTAAGACTAGAGTCAAAGTAAACTGAAGGAATTTAATGGCACGAAGAAAGCTAGATAAATCAAAGGGTGAGTCAATATTCTGGATGAAGATAAAGAAAACATTGGGCCAAATTCTGAGGACAGTTGTGTCAATATAACCAAAAGCAGCGTTGAGCCAAAGCTTTCAGTTCTCCCCATGATATGCATAAATTTTCCCTATGAACATCAATGAAATTTAGACATAAATCCCAAATAGGGATTAAATCTCATGGGGAAGAAAAGCAAAGAGACAGCTCCCATGTAGAAATATTTTTAGATGTAGATCCTTCTATGCAATGATGTAGTTGACAAAAGATTTTCAAATACTGAATATGCCAATAAAACAATACTGATGAAAACGAAAACCTTTAAAATAGATGGCCAAAGGATAATCTATAGGATGGGCAACATTTAAATACTTATTATGTGACATCAAGCATATATTGCATTGCTGTTGAGTATATGACACAAATTTGAAAGGGCAGCATTATCCTAATGAACAGAGCAGATCTGAAATAAAGCAATTAACTCACTCTCCATTCATTGTTTTAATATTAATATAAGATAACACAGACACTCAAGATGGTAGGCAGTAAAGTTAATCAAATGAGAGAATATCTTTTAAAAAGTGTGTCAATGCTTCATTCTAGGGTAGCGAAAAAGAAAGTGCTTCCAAAAACTGCTAATTCATATCTTCTAGAAGAAAAAGTTGTATTGGATCTACTAGATCTGAGAGGATTTAACTCTAATAGTGCAATAGAAATGTGTATTGGATAACTAGCTCATCCAGTAAAAAATGTTTGGTTTCCCTGCTGACAGAACCTTATGATGCTGGGCCACAGAACTTAAGAAAAAATGACTTTAAATGTGATCGTAGTCTTGGTCAGGCGTTAGAGGTGCATAAACCCAGATATACATCAGCCTTAGTATTAGCAGTCCACGGACCAATCAGGAAACTCTGTTAGCTTTCCTTTGTGAAATATGTATTAGTACTGCATTGGAAATTCATATGACTGACACTTTAAATGCATCAGAGCATAAAACCAAGCCTGTTAGCTCTTAATCATAATTACTTAGATTTATAGTATTTAAAATTCATATATACACCCACCCATTCTCTCTGTCTCTGACACACACATACCCCACAATTCAGGGCATAGTCAACCACTAACTTACAAGGTTAGAAGTTTTCCCCTATTGCTGGTTCATTCCACATTTGTCCACTACAGGATTTCTTGCACCTTCTTCTAAAGCATCTGGTAACCACCACTCTCAGAGAGAGAGGATATGGGACTAGATTGTTTGTTCAGTGGTTGAATTCAGCAGCAGTACCTCTGTTCTGTTATATTCTCTCATGAGAAGCCCCGTCCCTGGGACTACTCATGTGGGCACTGGGTATCAGGCTCACAATCCATTATTAATTGCATTTTAAAGAATGTTGCACTTAAAGAAGGAAGAAATACATTGACTTTAAATGTTAAAGGAGTAAACTAAAGTATATATTTAAATCGCTTAACCCAACTAAATACAATTTTGCAACTGACACTGTGAATTAGGCTGCACAAACCATGAAGACTGACTGCTTACCCAGTTGGTTGATTGTTGGGTGAAGAATAGAGAGGAATCAGTTGGTCAGTGCTGGAAGCCTATTAAAGATGTTCTTTTACATGACATCATAACATGCATACACAGAAAATAATACATTTAACTATGAAAGGAGAATCTCAAGAAAATTAGCTCTCCTTGCCCTCCAGTGTTTATAGCCAGAAAAATCCATTTAAAATTAATTAATTTCTTAACGAGAATTTGTAAGAAAGCCTTGAATTGTTTTTATTATTTGGCATTTGAAAGCTGTGTGCAGGCTTCATTGCTAAAACTCTCAATAAAATTCCATTTTGCCATAACAAAACATTCATTTTTGCCTTGGTTCCATTTTGACTAAAATGCCTCATGACAGGTTTATAGTATTAATTTCCTCTTCTTCTATCTACCCTTTATAAATGTTTTCTTTAAAATATAAATCTCATCCCCAGTTCCAGGTATGCAAAAACTCGAATAGATTGCTTTACCAGATTTTATATCACAAACATACTGTAACTGAACTATTCATGATGACAGACCTTAATGCTCAAAGTCATCCTGATGCAAAAATGATATGCTGATAAAAGTAAAAAAGCTTTTAATTAAACAATTTCTGGGCCTTATTACTAATTCAGTCACAGAAATTTCCAATGAGTGTTGCTAGTTCATATAAGGAAGTTAATCCTGTTAACAAGATTCAGTTTTCTTTGCCTCAATAATGTACTTTCAGATACTTCTGATTGGGCTAAGGTATATTTGTTTTTCAGAATTATTTCTCCTAGCTTTTAAGTAAAACAAACTAGTTAGGTAGATTTGGGGAAGGGTTTGTTTCTGGGAGGCCCAGAATCATCATTCACATTGCTACTGCAGCGTAGCTACACCAGAGCAAGCTCCTCGTGTAGAGGCATTCATTTGGGTACTGGTGCAATTAACTTTGATTTCACATGAGTGCAAATGTTGTTCTATATTGTTCAGTGAAAGGCATCTGCACTAGCAGGCTGTACTGGTGAATCTACACCTATACAAAAATCCCTAATATAGACAAGGCCACACATGAAAAACAAAAGCATTTCTTTAGCCAGGGATATTAATTATATTTTATTTATCTAGTTCTTCTAAAGCTGAAACTATGTTATTTTAATTTTTGGTCCTAGGCTGAGGACTTCAAAAAATATAGTCACTTGTGAGTTTCCTTGAGAACATGAAACTGGTAATAAAGGACCTAATTCTGGTACCTTTACGTGTAACGCCACCTGACTCCACTCATTAATTTAATGGGACTGCTTGAGGAGTCAGGTAGCATGTGATGAGAATGAGAGAATCAGATTGTGGCCCCAAAAATTTGCTTAGTTTATTGGGTTTCCCTGAAAAGTCCACACAGGGGCAATGGTTTGCAAATTATTTTATTTATTTATTGTGAAAATTGTCACACTTTTTGGGGATGTTTTAATAGCTTCCTAAAATGCAAAGCAGCCTTTCCATTGTCGTCCTCCTCAAACAAAGAATGTCGAGGGGCCAACTGAATTGTGAGATGTTGATTTAGTACTTGTTCTCATGACGGGATGGCACTCTAACAGCTTTCCTTTCATTGCTGCCTCTGTGTTGCTCTTTGAATAGGTTATTAGGGATGCCGCGACCCATGCCCACATACATGACCTCCAAGACCCTTTTCACCTTTTCCTGAAAAAAGAATGGGGAGTCTTGAAGCTCCTCCTAAACCTGACTCTCCCATGTGGTGAAGCAAGCTCCATTTATTCAAACTCTTACAGGATAAAGCAGGCACATCAGCCTTGGGCTAGGAAATGACAGGAGCTTAAAAAAATATGAAACTAAAATGTTGTATTAAATATAATTGTATTACAACTCAAAAACCATTCTATGTTTCAAACTAGGCCTGGGATGATATATGTTTACTTTGCATGTTGCTTTGCTGAACTGAAAACTTTTATTAATATTTGTGTTTCTGTTTTTTTGAAAATTATCATAACTGATGGATTTATGGATCTAAAATGGTAACCAACTTTTAATAATAAAGTAATTAATATATACCTTGACTTGAGGGTACATTACTTGTGACAGGATAATATTTGCTTTGAAAGCAGCAGTCCCCAAACTAATATGTTTATATCTCAATGTGAGGTGCATGAACATGCTCCGTCGTTAGCAGCACATTGTGTCATCTTGACAATCAAAGCTCTTCTACAGATTTTGTTTCTTTGTTCCCTTTTGCAAAAGGATGCTTTTATATATATATATAATTTATATTTAAAATGATCATCTTGATCATTAATTAATTTATATATATATATATATAAATATATAAATTAATTAATTAATTAATTAAATTAATATATGTATAAATTAATTAATGATCAAGATGATCCTCAAAGATTAGATAAAAATAATGTAGGAAGGGATTTCAATTTAAAAGGGTCCCTGTTCCTAGTGATTCTTTGAAAAGCCTTTGGTGTTCTTGAGATGCAAGTCCACATTTACATATAAATAAAAATTTATTATTTATATATTATATGTATATATATTATATATCCTTTCAGATTCATCCTTAAGAAATGTACAGACTAATACCCCTTTAATCCAATTGGATACTCCCAAACCTAAAACTATTTACACACTATTATGTCCTGTAAGATTATTTTCACCCTTGCATTTGCCAGGGATATCATCATCATCATGAGTGAGGAAATGACAAGGAATGGGGAAGTAAAGATATTCAAACTACCGAAAGGTTTGCTTTGCTAAATGATTGTATTTTTCCCGCTGAAATATTTTGTTTGTTTTTTTCCCCCCATGTCCCTAATGCAGCCAACTATCTATTTGTAGAGTACTACAGATAGTGTGTACAGGTGCTCAGTGAAAATGAAAATGTTAAGAGATTCAGAGCTCAGGCAAGAAGTGTAATTCTGCTCTCAGTCTGAACTGAAACTCCTGTTCACTTTAGCATAGCTACACAACCACTAAAAATCCGATCAAACTCAATAGCCTCCAAACTGGTGGAGAACACAAAAGGACCACTCGATAAACACACAAGAAAAGAAGTGTGTCAACACCACCATCACAGGGCCTAATAACATCAGCCACACTATCAGAGGCTCGTTCACCTGCACATCCACCAATGTGATATATGCCATCATGTGCCAGCAATGCCCCTCTGCCATGTACATTGGTCAAACTGGACAGTCTCTACGTAAAAGAATAAATGGACACAAATCAGATGTCAAGAATTATAACATTCATAAACCAGTCGGAGAACACTTCAATCTCTCTGGTCACGCAATCACAGACATGAAGGTCGCTATCTTAAAACAAAAAAACTTCAAATCCAGACTCCAGCGAGAAACTGCTGAATTGGAATTCATTTGCAAATTGGATACTATTAATTTAGGCTTAAATAGAGACTGGGAGTGGCTAAGTCATTATGCAAGGTAGCCTGTTTCCTCTTGTTTTTTCCTACCCCCCCCCCCAGATGTTCTGGTTTAACTTGGATTTAAACTTGGAGAGTGGTCAGTTTAGATGAGCTATTACCAGCAGGAGAGTGAGTTTGTGTGTGTATGGGGGTGGGGGGGATGTGAGAAAACCTGGATCTATGCAGGAAATAGCCCGACTTGACTATGTAAAGAGTTGTCACTTTGGATGGGCTAGCACCAGCAGGAGAGTGAATTTGTGTGGGGGGGTGGGGGGTGAGAAAACCTGGGTTTGTGCTGGAAATGGCCCACCTGTTGATCACTTTAGATAAGCTATTACCAGCAGGACAGTGAGGTGGGAGGAGGTATTGTTTCATATTCTCTGTGTGTATATAAAGTCTGCTGCAGTTTCCACGGTAAACATCTGATGAAGTGAGCTGTAGCTCACGAAAGCTCATGCTCAAATAAATTGGTTAGTCTCTAAGGTGCCACAAGTACTCCTTTTCTTTTTGCGAATACAGACTAACACGGCTGTTCCTCTGAAACAACTCCACCAAACACTTGCATTAATCCCCCAAGCAGAACCTTCCACTGTCAGCACTGAGGAAGTAAAAGGAGGACCTGCCGCAATGAAAAAAGGGAAGGCTGCAAGCCCTGACGGTATTCCACCATCTTGGCCAAAGAAGGATTCCAATGGCTAGCAACATTGTACTCCGCTATCTTAAGGATAGTATGTATCCCTGAAATATGACATGAGGCAATGGTTTTTGCCATTCCAAAGCCTGGAAAGTCCCCTGATGAAGCGGGAAGCTATAGGCCAATTTCTATACTATGTACGACATATAAACTGCTTGAATGTATCATCCTCAAAAGAATACTCCCTTTTACTGAGACAATTATTCCTGTCAAACAGGCGGGCTTCCGGCCTAAACATAGTTGTTGTCACCAAGTTCTGGCACTCAAAACTCACACTGAGGTTGGCTATCAAAAAAACCTAAATACTGGCACAGTATTTGTTCACCTGTCATCTGCGTATGATACTGTATGGATTAAGGGCTTGATGCTGAAACTTGCTAAAATTATACCTTGCTACCAAACACTTTGCCTGCTGTGGACCATGCTGAGTAACAGATGCCTGTGGTAAAAATGTGAAACATGATTATACTCCAACATATCTTGGAGTGAAACTCGACCGCACCCTCTCCTTCCATGGTTATCTTGAGAAGGTAGCTGCAAAGATAAAAATGAGAGCCAACATAATCCAGAAACTAGCAGGTACAACCTGGGGTACACCAGCATCGGTGCTGCGAACATCTGCAATAGCACTTGTATATTCAGTAGCTGAATATTGTGCACCAGTATGGAGTAGATGCAGCCACACACAACTTGTGGATACCCAGCTGAATACAGTGTGCATCATGGGAACCCTTAAGTAGACTCCAACACCATGGCTACCTGACCTGTCTAACATCGCTCCCCTGCTGATACGCCAAACTGCTGCAACATTCCACAAAGCTCAGCAAATCGAGGAAAACAGATGTCTTCCTATTCATCAAGACATTGACAACGCCCTCCTGGGAACATTTGTTTAGACTCATGCAATCAGGCTATGAACAGGAGGAGGCTTGGAAAGCAGATTGGGCTAAACAAGACTTAAAAAATAAGCACCTTGTGCCAGATCCCATGCAGAAGGTTCCTGGGTTTGACCTTCCACGGTCATCTTGGTCCACTCTGAACCAAATTCGAACCAACCATGGTAGATGCAGATATCTAATGCACAAATGGAAAATCAAGGACTCCCTGATGTGTGAGTGTTGTTCCTCACTACAGACCATCAAACACATCACTACCTACTGCCCAATTTATAAATATGAAGGAGGCATCACTGCAATAAATTCTGCTACTCCTGATGTAGCTATTTGGCTCAATCAACTTCAGGTGAAATTGTAGTCACTGCTGTACACCAGCCATATGAAAGAAGAACAGATGTAACTCAGGGTAGAGTTTAGCTCAGTAAGTTAGATAGTTCCTTTCACAATAATCCCTCAGTGAGTCTGTCTTTGAATTCTGTGGACTGTGTCCAACCCAAGGTCAGGGGAGGGGCCAGCGGAGCAGCCATTTTGGGGCATGAGGCTGAACAGACTTTGAAGGGTTCTGACTGGAGCCAAAAGGAGAGGCTCAGACTGATTCCAGAGGACGGACTGGAAGGCTGAAGATTGTAGGTTCAGGAGGGTCATGTTGTTGGTTAGATTTGGGGCTAAACTTGCAGGATATGTATGTTCATGTATTCTATTTTACTGTTAATATTAAAATTTTCAGTCTGATGAACTGATACCCTGGATCATTTCAGTTATCGCTGTGACTTAATATTGATTAGAAACTGAGGGCTGCATGTCTAAGAAGAGGTAACTATTTCTTCTGAATCTAGGGGTGAGAAACAGAGACCAAAACTCTTTGCCAAATGCAGCAGCATTACAAGAGGCCATGATACTTACCCATAGACACAAACAGGCATGTTACATACAACTATTTACTCATGCAGCTGTTAATGCACAAAGAGCTTGCATTCAATTCAAAGGGTCTGGTTTTTATCAGCTTCCACTCATCAACTCTGCAGGGGCAGTTCTGAGCTCACAAGTAACTGAACCCACAATTTTACTGTGGCAGAAAACTGCAGGTGCAAAGGATGCTGTTGCCCCTCTACAGTGAGCTACAATCATACCATTCACACATCTCACTAGCTGATGTGTGGACACAATCTCATAGTTAGATGCATACAGTGTTTTGAATTGTTCCCAGAGTTATTCAGGGTCCTCAAAAGTGTGTTTGCAAAACTGTAAACTGTTTTTTTTTTTCCCCTGAAGAACTAACTTACACTTTTAAGTAAAACAAACTAGTTAGGTAGATTTGGGGAAGGGTTTGTTTCTGGGAAGCCCAGGATCATAATTCACATTGCTACTGCAGCATAGCTGCACCAGAGCAAGCTCCTCATGGAAAGGCACTCATTTGGGTACTGGTGCAATTAATTTTGATTTCACACGAGTGCAAAGGCTGTTTTGTAGATTATTATGTACTGCATGAAATTTTCCTTTTGAATCATTCACTTTAGCCTGAACAAAACATTTCATAAACCAAATACATTTTTAATGAATGGGAAAGGATGTTTTTGTGTGTGTCCTTTCCTTTGCTCTTTCTAAAACGATTTAATGGAACAACAGTTCAGGGGAGAAATACCTTATTTAGCAACTTGAGTGTTGTCTTAGTCCATTAATCAGACCAATAATTATAAAATCTGAGCAGGAATTAATTTGCATTTGAGTGGAAAAACAGATGAGGCAGCATTTATTTCAATGAATTTCCTTCAAAGGGAGATTCCTTTGAATCCAGACCTCATGTTCCCATTAGCCATTATGTTCCTTGATTCATAAATTCAAACTTTACAACCCAGTTACTATTATGGACAATATTTCTTTCATAGATAAATTATCAGCTTCATACTACATTAGGATTTGAAACTTGTTCTGTAACTTTAATATTCAGCAATAAAAGGGAACCTCTGTACACTTTATCTCATCTTTACAGTACTAGAAAATATGTACTAGCTGCATGTGACATTAAATGCACTTAAAGATCATGTAGGTTATTTCATGTTCATTATTTTCTAGAGAAGAGACTCCTAAATATTGGTGTATATTTATTTTTTTTAACAGATGGGTTAACATGACTTTAGCCCACAAGGCCCTCAAACGCTTAAAATACACAACTTCAGTTATTCCTAACCAAATGCAGTGATGGAGAGATAATTACAACTGTACACTAATCATTGTATATTTGATACACACATCAGCTAAATCTATAGATGACAGGCTGATTCTGCTTGTCGGGCAAAGAGAACCTTTTCTATTTAAAGGAATATCAAGACAGGGACATTGCTGAACGAAGCAAGAGGTTGCACATTGAACCAAGTAAATCTCAAGTCATATTCCTACATCTCATTCAGATTAAAGCCCTGAAGGTATACTCAATGGTGTTCTTCATAACAAGTCAATACAGGTGGCAAACATAGTAGAGGATCATATGGATTAAAGACCTTCTTGTGATTCTATCATCTCCATTTATCTCTGATTTTTATAGAAAAAAACTCTAGACTATTTTTCATGGATGTATTTTGTCCTCTCCCAACAGCTAGAAGTGAGTGTGGGGCCATAGAAGAGATTTGAACCCCATGCATTTAACATTTTTCTGAAACAGTTACATTAAAACATCTTCTTTTCTAATATGGCACAGGCAATGTTTCTACCTAAAACAGTTTTCCAGAACATCTGTATTTAAGATCAAGATTTTCAATGGGTTTGCAAACCTACTATGAAAATTCTAGAATTTTAACCATTCACATTACCATTTTGTTCTGTAATTTGTGCTTTGCTACCCTCTGTCAGCTTTTTCTGTAATTTAAACAAGAGAATTCATTCAAATTAGAAGAAATAAGGATACTTCTTTTGCAAAAATCTTCTAGACAAAATTCTAGACATTTAAACTAGACAGAGAGGAAGAATGTCACAAACAAAGTTATTACATGACAAAAGCAGTGACTCAGTCAGCTTATGCAACCAGGAGGGATGACAGCAGTTAAGACATGGGTCCTGACCTTGAAGGGACAGGAATAGCTGGGGTAGGTGACAATAGGACAAGAGGCAGGGCAGAGAGAAGCAGCAGGGGACAGATGGAGGGCAGAGGGTACCACTTATCTGGTTGCCACCAACTCCAGGGAACCCCTTGTTCTTGGGTTTATCCGGGGAGAGACTGTCAGGAGCAGGAAGCTATGGGTTCCCCTCGGTCCACCCCCACTGGGTGGGTCCTCCAGCAGCTTGGTCTGTGCTGCAGCCTCAGCACGTGCATTAATGTGCACAGAGTGCACAATGTGTGCATCCTGCTTGTGACGTTACACCCCATATTCTTCATAGGAATATGGTTATGATATGAATATGGGATAACTAAGACATACTTTATGCAAGATGGCTCATGTAAGATATCATTGGAAAGGTTATGATTCTCTGAATGTGATTATCCAACTTGTATGCATGTATCATTTCTGTATCTAAATTTAGGAATATTGACTATGTAACAATTACAACTGTGTGTGTACTTGGGGGGAACGCCCACCAGACACTAGGCAATCCTCCTGAACGACCCATTAAGAAGAAATGCTAAGACTGTGAAGATACTCTCTCTTCTTCCTGAGAGGCATCCTGGGACATAGCTTTGACACTTCCAGGTCAGGTGATAAGGTGACCTGATACAAAATACCACCTTGGACACTGATCATACTTTTCCTCTGTAGGGGGATGGGGATCAAACAAAGGGTTCCCGCCTTAGGTAAATCCTTTTTAAGGGCTGGGTAGGGGGTTGATCTGGACTCTCCTTGATTGCCTACCCAAGAACAAGGAATGCTGAACGAATCTGAAGGGACAAAGGCTCTAATCTGAAGTGAAAGGCACGGGTGAGTCCAGACTGAGACAGGGATTCAGTCTGTAAAAAGAAATAACTGGAACTCTGAGCTACAGAAACTCTGCATCCTGCCTAATTCAACATTTAGGGTGAGAAATTACATGTTGTAACCTGTTTCTTTAGTGAATCAAGCTTAGTTTGCGTGTTTTGTTTTATTTGCTAAGTAATCAGCTTTGTTCTGTTTGCTATCTTTTATAATCACTTAAAATCTGCCTTTTAGAGTTAATACATTTGTTTTTTTATTATTAAACCCAGGTTGTGAAATTTCTAACTGTGGAGGCAAGAAGTTGTGCACATCTCCCATCACATTGAGGGCGAGGGCGAATGTTTATGAGCTTGTACTGTGCAGATCTCTCTATATAGTGCAAGACAATATTATTTTGGGTTTGTTTCCCAAAGAGGGGTGTGCACGTGAGTCTGGATAAATCCTCTCATACAGATCTGATTTCAGTCTGTTTCTGCAGCTGGGTGTGGCTCTACCTGTGTGTGTGTGTGTGTGTGTGTGTGTGTGTGTGTGTGTGTGTGTGTGTGTGTGTGTGCTGCAAGAAGCCAGAGAGCCTAATTCAGCAAAACAGGGAGAGGGAATCCAGGCTGGTGGAGCACTGAAACCCCAGTGGAATCCCAGAAGGGGTACCCACTAACTTTATTTACATTAGTGCACTTTGGTCTAGTCCCATTTCAAAAAGGACTAGATCAAAGCACATTAAAGAACCGTTAGTGCACATCAGGGTGCACACGGACAGTTACTCTGTAGCACAGCAGGGTAGATCACAGCTCAGTTTGCCATAAATCTGCCGTCCAAGGCAGCTGTGCCACACTAGGCAGCTGCCAAGTTTGCCTATGCCTAGAGTGACCTCCATGCATAACATGTTTGGAAAGGCACCACACATACACCTAAGGGCCCCCTATTAGCTCTGCTTCTGGTAAGAGAAAGTAGCTACACAAATACTTTTAATTGGACAGTTGGAGAAGATAAATTAGAACTATTGTGTACTCAGTAAGGACCAATGGTGAAATCCAAGTCCCCTGGAAGTCAATGGCAAAATTCCCATTGACTTCAGTTACGCCAGGATTTCATGCTAAGTCTTTACATCCTTCACAAAGTCTAAGTTAGTGGGGTTTGTTGAGTGGGGGAGTCTCTGGGAGTTAGAACTTTCCAACTCCCAGCCAAAGTTGCTGGGAACCAGAGAAACAGCTGCAGCAACACAGTTCAGTCTTCTGAATGCATCACAAAAGGACAATGCTTCCCATTTTACGGCATGGGCTGGAATAGCACATGGGCTGTAACGGCAGCTGCACCTGAACCAGGCTGATCCATGGTTGGGGCCTGGGGCCAGTGCAGTCATCTCTACACGTAACAGCTCTACTCATAAGACTCAACATCCTCTGCATAGTTTGAGTGTCCCTGGAGATGTGCCTAACGTGTTTCTGTGACACCCTTTCACAGAGAGCCAGCACGAGGCGTACACACAATTCAGGGTTAATTGGGACCTGTCACCCAGATTTGTGCTGACCCTCTGCAAAATAGTGAATTTTACCCTTAATGAAAAACTTTGTCTTTGCATTAAATATTAAAGAAGGTTATTCTGGGACAACAAATTCTCCCTCAAACCCTCCTCCCCCGTTCATGTATTGTTTTATACTAAGACATGGTAAAACAAAACAACTCTCAATGTACACCAAAACATCTCTCACCTTTTAAAAGGTAAATGAAACTTAGTTTCCTTATGAATGTTGAGGGGTGTCAAGGTAAATCTGTACACTGCTTTGATATGTTTTCTGACTTTGAAACATTGGTCCTTTGTATTCAGTGTGCCATATACGGCATTTCAACTTGTTCGCCAGGAAATAAAAGCTCATACTTTTAACATCCATATATTGTGAAACTGGCCATGGAAAAGCTATTTTAGAAAAACACATGCTGATTAATGTTAAAATAGGTATAGATATAAGGCCTGAACAATCTCAAAGTCTTTCTGTATTTAGCAAAGGCTGCTTTTGATTATTATTTTTGCTTATTACTTCCTGTTCTGTCGGTATGAAGTATGAAGACTTTCGAAAAAAATATCCCCCCCACACAAATGTTCTTACTCTGTGCCAGAATGAAAAGATTTCTTTAAACCACTTACATGAATATATTAATGTTACAATGAATCTAGCAGCAATAGACATATTTATCTATGGTGGTTTGATACATGCTGAACATTCGTGAAGAGGCCTGAGGCTCTTGAAGGACATTAGGATAGCAATGTATATAAACAAGTCTGCATGTTAAGAATGCCGAAGAGTTAATTTATATGAAATGCCACATAATGTGACATTAATTCTAGATTGTAGTCAGCATATGGAAGCTGAATTCATAGAACTGTAATCTTTTCTAATTACTTTTAAAGCACCCAGAACTGTAGTCATTTTGCAATTTTCTTAAATTTTGGGACAACTGTCTACAAGCCTGTTCTTGGACTCAGAGCTCAGTGTGCAACTGCTTGATTTGAAGATGCCTGGCAAAGATGTTTTATATTCATTTCAAATTCTACATGTCTGTCTAGGTTCCTTTATTGCACTCATCACATCACCTTCCACCTCTTTCACGAATTCTGCCAGGTTGTTTGCTAATTGCATGAGCTGGGCCATGTTCATTTACAGTGTAGCCACTCATTCATCTCAATTAATGCCAAGACAAATCACATGACCTGACATAAAGCAACAGAGCCCAGTGTAATCAATCAACACTTTATTCCACTGAATGTATCAGCAATGTTTAATGCACTCTAGGGAAAAAATTCTAGCTTTTTCAGGCAGAAGCACACAGGTGGAGGGGGAGGGAACATATCCGTTGTGCCTGAGTGCTGGCGATCTGAGCCATTCTGCCTGTGCAGGGTAGATGTAGAGACAGCATCTTGGGGACAGTATGATCCCTGCCACTGCCTATTGTTCCTTTCAGAAGGTGTAATGTGAGTTACCTAGCTCCAGCAGCATGCAATGATGGCTGTTGGAAAGCAGGAGGACATGGCCATGCCTCCAGACCATCACTGAGTGAAGAAGTGTTGCAAGGTGCATTGGCCATAACTTTGCATTGAATAACTTAGCAATTAGGGAATTGCTAAATCTGGATTCTAGCTGCCACCTACTCATACACTGGCTGGGTGCACACGCAGGCACATGTACGTGAAATTTAGGAATCCTAGTAAGGAAATGCACTTTGAAAAGGACCATTTTCCCCGGGTACTCCAAAATTGCTTGGGTTGTCAGGTGCCATCAGTCGCATGCAGCTTAGGTGATATCTATTGTATATGTGTTGTGTCTGGAAAAGATACTGAAGAAAGGGGTCATAAAGATAGCCAGAGTCACAAAGTAAATGCTTCATATTTCCAGTGACAGAGATGACAATTAATACCACAATTCACAGCCAGCTAGAAAACACTCCCATTGACTTCAATGGGCTCTTTGGACCAGGCGGTCACTGAATAAAAATAAAATATTTACCAAACTATTTTTTCAGCCTTGAAGAAAGAATGATTTAGGATACACAGTGTAGGTCATTTTTATTAAACTACTCTGGCAACATTTCAGTATTGTATGTACTTGAAATTAATATACTTGCCATAAGACATTTAGCATCAGTGACATCCATACATCGCTAGTGAATATGGAACAATGAATTATTGTCAGGCAGATTGTAGGAATGATATAGTTGGATCTTCTGAACCCATAGAGTTTTAGTTGTCCAGTCTAGTCTGTCTTTAAAATGTTTTCTCTTTCTATTTAAATGACTCAAAGTTTGATAAAACTTGTTCAGTGTACACTGCACTAGCCTTATCATACAGATATATAGGTACGAGGAGCTTCTGTTATTTGAAGACAATGTTGAAATATCGATTCTGAATTACTGTATTTAACTCTGGTAGCTTTGTGGGGGTGGGGGGTTATTCACCTTTGAATCTGAACTTTGTCAGTACTGAGGTGTAAAAGTGGAGAAGGAATCCATGAAAGGGTCGTCACAGAACTTGCACTTCACATTAGAGAATAGCAGCATGGTAGGAAATAGCATTTGCAATATTGAAAGTTACCAAGTGAAAAAAACTCTCTCCGTCTGTTCTCAGAAGTCAAGAAAGTTGAAAGTTTCCAAACTTTTGACCTAAACCTGACAGGTACTGCAGCATCTGATGTTTCATGTTTGAAGAAATCTCACTGGAAAATAAATAGTAGTGAAGTGATTCTATCAGGTAGGGCCCCTGATGCTGCTAGCTTTTTATCAGGTCTTATACCTGTTAACCTTTCATAAATGTCAGTCTAGAAAGAAGATAGTACCACCACACCCCAGGGCAAATAATTCACATGCTCATTCTGCTGTTTGACCAGCTTCAAATGAACACATTACAGCACTTCTCCTCCTATATAGCGCTGAGGCCTTGCCTACACTGGCAAGTTTCTGAGCAGTAAAGCAGCTTTCTGCATTGTAACTCCCGAGGTGTACACACTGACAAACCACTTAGTGTGCAGAAACTGCGCAGCTGCAGTGCTGTAAAAAGACCACCCCGATGAGAAGCGTAGAGCTTTCTGCTGCTCGGTGATGCATGCAGTGATCTCAATGCATCTTTCCAGGTGACCATGCCTGCTCCACGCACCAGGCGATTCCCCGCTTGGAGCAATGCCAAGCTGCTGGACCTCATCAGTATTTGGGGAGAGGAAGCTGTCCAGTCCCAGCTGCGCTCTAGTCATAGGAATTATGATACCTACGGACAGATTTCATGATGCATGACAGAAAGGAGCCATGACCAGGACACACTGCAGTGAAGGTTCAAAGGGAAGGAGCTGCGGAATGCCTACCACAAGGCGTGGGAGGCAAACCGCCGCTCCGGTGCTGCGCCCACGAGCTGCTGGCTCTACAAAGAGCTGGACAGGATACTCGGTGGCAACCCCACCTCACTGCGAAGGCCACTGTGGATACTTGGTGGCTCGAGTGCCAGTCAAGAGTGGACTGAGCCAGGAGAAGGAAATCTTGAATGAGGATGTGGAGGGGGACCCAGAGGCAGAGGATGACTCGGAGGCCAGAGTGATTCTATGATTCCTCAATAGGCCAGTGTTCTGAAAGATGCATCACGCACCTTTCTGGATCAGCCTGTGTTAATGTCTGTAAAACGCCCACAGTGATCCACAAGCACCTGGAGAACCACTGAGAAATACCCCTTGCGATTAACGTACTCAGCGGCTAGGTGGTCTGGTACCAGAATTGAAATGTGCGTGCCATCTATCGCACCTCCGCAGTTAGGGAAGCCTATTTGTGCAAAGCCTTCCGCAATGTCATGCACGTTGCCCGGAATCACGGTCTTTCAGAGCAGAATGTGGCTAATGGCCCTGCACAATTCCGTTAACACGAGTCCAACGGTCGACTTTTCCACTCTGAATTGGTTAGCAACCGATTGGTAGCAGTCTGGAGTAGCCAGCTTCCACAGTGCAATCTCCATGTGCTTCTCCAATGCTAGGGCAGCTGTCATTCTCATGTATTTGTGCCGCAGGGCTGGGGCAAGCTCTTCACACAGTCCCATGAATGTGGCTTTCCTCATCTGCAAGTTCTGCAGCCACTGCTCATCATCCCAGACGTGCATCACTATGTGATCCCACCACTCAGTGCTTGTTTCCCAGGCCCAAAAGCAGGGTTCCACTGTGATCAGCACCTCCGTGAATGCCACAAGCAATCTCGTGTCGTAGCTACTATGTGTGGCAAGATCAATGTCGCACTCCTCTTGCCTTTGTAATTTAAGGAATAACTCCATTGCCACTCGTGACATGTTAGCGATAGCGAGCAGCATATTGGTCAACAGTGCGGGATCCATTCCCGCAGATCGAAGAGGCAGAACAGAGCACAGAGTACACAAACCATTGAAAGATGGCGCCAAATGCGGAAGGAAGCACAGGAAACACAGGTGGGGTGCGAAGCAATGCATCATGGGGCATTGGGACAGGACCCAGGGTGCCCCATGACTCCCTCTGTCTTCTAAGAACTTTTAGCAGCAGCAGAAGAAAAGATGCTCTGTGGGATAGCTGCCCAGAATTCACCGGTCCAAACACCGCTGCAAGTGCCACAAGTGTGAACACGCTATTGCGCAGGCAGCTGACAGTGTGAACGCACAACAGTGGTTTCCCGGCAGTGCTCTCGGAGCAGCGCTGTATCTGCCGGCGCTGTAACTCTGCCAGTGTAGACATACCCTCGGACATGCAACTCAAACACTCTGAAAAACTGTCACATATTTTGGATGTGGTTTTGCTACCACCATTACATTAAGGTTAGAAGTAACTGTCTGATTGCAGGTGCAATCTAAGCAGAAGCAATTATGATGCAACTAATTGCTTTCGTTTAATCACAGAGGTAAAAAGGGCTCCCTAAATATTGCAGGGCAGCTGGAATGTCGGGATAAAAATCAAGGTCAAATAATCTCATATGTGATTGTTGAGACTCAAGATAATCTCTCTTCCATCAGCATTCAAATCAATCAACTTGCAACAAAATTAAAACAGAGAAAATTCTGGTGTACGGTAGGAAAGAAGTCATTGCATGTGTGAATTTGGATGACATTTCCTAGTTAGGACATTCTTTTTTATTAATTCACCCTCCCCTCTGTAGTCATTAACCTAAGTAGAAACAGTGAAAGCCTGTCAATGTTTTTTACCATATAAAAATTAAAGCTGCCTAAACATTTTTATTTACTAGCTGACTCTTCCCTCGGGTGCTTTAAATTTATCTGCTCTCAGTAGTAGAACAGTCTAACTCATCATCTACCTGCAATCATCCTTTAGTGTTTCTGAACCTCTCTTAAATTACTCTCATTTAAATATAACATAACCTCGTGCGCCTCTGCAAAATGGTCATTTTCTCCATCTTCCTCACAGCTATAGCAATACCTTCCTACCTGAAAGAGCCTCCTCATCTATCACACCCATTTTACCACAACACAATGGCATGTAAGATGCCTAAGTAGGCTAGTATATGTGTCAAGGTTCCTCCCCCACTCTGAACTCTAGGGTACAGATGTGGGGACCTGCATGAAAAACCTCCTAAGCTTATCTTTACCAGCTTAGGTCAAAACTTCCCCAAGGTACAAAATATTCCACCCTTTGTCCTTGGATTGGCCGCTACCACCACCAAACTAATACTGGTTACTGCGGAAGAGCTGTTTGGATGCGTCTTTCCCCCCAAAATACTTCCCAAAACCTTGCACCCCACTTCCTGGACAAGGTTTGCCTGGAAAAGCCTCACCAATTTGCCTAGGTGACTACAGACCCAGACCCTTGGATCTTAAGAACAATGAACAATCCTCCCAACACTTGCACCCCCCCCCCTTTCCTGGGAAATGTTGGATAAAAAAACCTCACCAATTTGCATAGGTGACCACAGACCCAAACCCTTGGATCTGAGAACAATGAAAAAGCATTCAGTTTTCTTACAAGAAGACTTTTAATAAAAATAGAAGTAAATAGAAAAAAAGAAATCCCCCCTGTAAAATCAGGATGGTAGATACCTTACAGGGTAATTAGATTCAAAACATAGAGAACTCCTCTAGGCAAAACCGTAAGTTACAAAAAAGATACACAGACAGAAATAGTTATTCTATTCACCACAGTTCTTTTCTCAGCCATTTAAAGAAATCATAATCTAACACGTACCTAGCTAGATTACTTACTAAAAGTTCTAAGACTCCATTCCTGGTCTATCCCCGGCCAAGACAGAATATAGACAGACACACAGACCCTTTGTTTCTCTCCCTCCTCCCAACTTTTGAAAGTATCTTGTCTCCTCATTGGTCATTTTGGTCAGGTGCCAGTGAGGTTACCTTTAGCTTCTTAACCCTTTACAGGTGAGAGGAGCTTTCCCCTGGCCAGGAGGGATTTTAAAGGGGTTTACCCTTCCCTTTATATTTATGACAATATGCATTCCCTAATTTGGGAATGCATACAAAAAGGAAACTTGCACACCACTTTCAAAAGATGAGCCTGTGGGAGCTTAAATTCATAACTTTGCTAGACACTAAAAATCATGATCTTAATAAAGACACTGATATATGGCTTCTTACAAGAAATCTGTAACCCCCTAATCTCTTTTTTGTCCTGTGATTACTGGGGTGTTAACAGGCCACTTCACCTTGAGCTGTCCCTTACAATATGTAGTTTCAGAGTAGCAGCCGTGTTAGTCTGTATCCACAAAAAGAACAGGAGTACTTGTGGCACCTTAGAGACTGACAAATTTATTTGAACATAAGCTTTCATGGGCTACAGCATCCGATGAAGTTGGCTGTAGCCCACGAAACCTTATGTTCAAATAAAATTTGTTAGGCTCTAAGGTGTCACAAGTACTCCTGGGTTTTTTTAGAATATGTGCTAACTACTTATGCTAAACTATCTGTTTGACCTTGTATATTTAGCTGTGACACTTTGAGTACCTTTCCCAGACCCGAGGAAGAGCATTGTGTAGCTTGAAAGCTTGTCTCTCTCATCAGTAGAACTTGGTCCAAAGTCCAATAAAAGATATTACCTCACCCACCTTGCTTCCCTAATTTGAACATGAAATTGCATTAACTACACATGCAAACAGCCATGTGACTGAGTAGATACCTTACACATACTTTCGGTTTCAGCCCTTTTGAAAATCTGGCCATATGATTAATCAGATCGTATCAGACAACAGTGTTATTACAGACAGGAACAAGAACATTACCGTATTGCCTGACAACTATTTGCCAGCATGCATCCACTATGTAAGTAAGTAGACAAATGCTTGAGAAGAACAAATGTTACCACATACACAGAACTGTAGCATTTTTTCTTGAACTTCTTGAAACGATGCAGTAAATTCATGATCTTTTATTCCTGTTACACCACAAAGAAGATAGTACTTCCATGGAGTGCCAGGACAGAATGATGCAGGTTGCCCTATAAATAAAAATTACAGGAATTAAAACACGTCTCCTAATCTTTGAACAATGGAGTACAGGTCAGCTTAAGTCCCATTTCTAGCAAATTATTGTGCACAATAATTTTAGTAAAAAATCAGTCATAACCTGATAGCAATCTAAATAGGTATATACCTATGACATATTTTGTACAGCACAGATATCAATTACAAAATACCAGGGACTCCATTGTCACCCTTTGCCCAGGATAACTGCAGACCTTTTCCAGCAATAGTCATTTGCAGTTCCTATAGGTTACCATGCCAACATTAATTGTACCATACAGTATATCCATTTCAGAGGTGCTCTCAACTGGAACACCACATCCAAACTCCTTCAGTCTTTGAGAGGTACCTAAAAACATGTTTAGACCTGCACATGGGATCTGAAATCCCCTCGAACTATGGGGAAGTTCACATCTGGATCCATCATGAATAACGATATTGCTGTTGGTTCCCCCTCATGCCTTACAACACATATATACTGGGTGAATGTCATGGGGTCACTTTCTTTCCTAGGTTGAACTGAAACACATATTAATGTTATAGTGGAGAATGTTTTTGTCTTCTTTGTTTTGTTTGTTTGTTTTCCTTCCAAGAAGTTTCTTGGCCTTCTTGGGATGTTAGAAATTGTCTTGGTTCTAGGACTGACCCATTGCACCTGCTGTAAATTCAGCTCCTTGATGAGACAGTCAATACCAAAGTGGTTCACTTCTTGGTTAATAAAAGGATGGAGTCCATTTATGTATCACCATGGATTTCAAATGTTGAAATTACTACCCACCTGAACCACTGAAGGTGTTAGGAAGACAATGTTGGGTACTGCTTTGATTTTAAATAAAGCTGTAATACCTGATTGTTATCCCCAGCCTACTACTGAGTTAATAGTGGGTATACATGGCTCTGTACTATCCAATAACTTGGATCTGAAATATAGATGTCTTGTGATTCCCTGAGCTCCAGCTTCTCAGAACCTTACAGCTTTCATTACAATCCAAGGATTTTGTTTATTTCACATGGATGTCTTTTGGTCTGTCATCTGCTCTGAGTTGCTCTCAGAAAATAATATCCACCAGGAAAGCATTCCTTTGGCAGCAATTTACTTTAATAACCTAGTTCTACTTGGCACGTTCTTTCTGCTGATCGCGTTGCTACCTGACTTGAGTGCTACAGTACTAACAGCAGTATAGACTCTCTTTGAGCACTGGGAAGGATCCGAAGCTGATTTGTGGGTTATTACCATGGCAGAACAAACTAACCTCACACCTAGCACCGTGTGGAGTATAATTTTTTTGCACAGCGTTGCGCTTATCCTTGCTAATGGGATTCTATTGCTTCCATCGAAAACAATGAAATTTCGACATGACAGCGCCTGTGTTACCAGAGATTGTGCAATTTTATTACATGAATGGTATCAGCATGTCACCGCTGCTCATGCAATCAGCTCATGTCCTTCAATATGTCCTTCAACTAAGGGGATATATTAGAGAGGTCTACAAAATCATGAATGGTTTGGAGAAAGTGAACAAGGAAGTGTTATTTACCCTTCTTATTACACAAGAACCAGAGGTCACCCAGTGAAATTAATAGGCAGCAGGTTTAAAGCAAACAAAAGGAAGTATTTATTCACACAACCCAAAGTCAAGCTCTGGAACTCATTGCCAAGGAATGTTGTGAAAGGCAAAAGTATAACAGGGTTAAAAAAAGAATTACGTAAATTCATGGAGGATAGGCTCATCAATGGCTATTAGCCAAAATGGTCAGTGATGCAACCCCATGTTCTGGGCATCCCTAAACCTGTGACTGCCAGAAGCTGGGACTGGACAAGAGGGGATGGATCACTTGATGATTGTCTGTTCTGTTCATTCCCTCTGGGGCACCTGGCATCGGCCACTGTCAGAAGACAGGATACTGGGCTAGATGGACATTGGTCTGACCCAGTATGGCCGTTCTTATGTTCTTAACCCCACGTTTCAAGGCATGGTTCATTATGGTCCCCATACACAAAAGCACATATACACATCTAGCCTTAAGAATCAGTAGTCCCAGTGAAGTAACTGTGACTGCTCACATGCTCAAAATTAAAATGTTTGTAACTGTTTGACTGGGGCAAAAATCATGTATTTATAGTAATGACATGTGAATAGTGAAACAAACTTCATACTTTTCTGCTTGCCAGAGTCCAACATGCCAATTCAGAAATGAGGTTGTTTGTAAAGGTAGATGATGAATGATTATTAGAGCTAGTCAAAACTCAGAATTTCTGTTCCTTGTGAAATTACGACATTACAAAATTTGTTTTCATTCCGAATCTGAATGGAAATAAAACATTTCAACATTTCCTGGAAAATAAAATTCTGGTAAAAATTGTTTTTCAAATTCTACTTTTATTTGATATCAAATGGAAATGAAACAGCATTTCACAATGGAAAACCAAAACCCTTTAGACCTTACGAAAATGCTTTTTTCAAAAATTTTTAAATGAAAAGTGATCAAAATTGACATTTCCAGGAAATGTGTCAATTTTTATAAAATGGTATCTTCCAATGGAAAAACATTTCATTGGAAAATTGCTGACTGTCAGAGACTGGGATGTGGGCAGTCATGCCCAGTGGTTAGAGCAGAAGTCAGGCATCAGATCCCAGGTATGAGAGACCAGGCACTAGAGCCAAGGGCCACAGTTTAAGTCAGAAGTCAAGGATTGGAGCTGAGGGTCAGAACTGGAGTTAGAGGCCAGATGCCAGAGTCAGAGCTGAAGTCAGAAGTTAGGAATCAGAGTGGAGGATCAGAACAAGGCTCCCTGGAGTAAGGCAAGGCAGGGGTAAGGCTGAGTTCAGGGCAGGAGCAGAGCTGGGAACAAGGCAGAGGCAGGAGCTATTGCAGCCCTGGGCAAATGCTTTGAGCAGCCACTAAACTGCTGCTGGCTTAAGACCTGGTCTGCTGACTCTTCCCACCAATGAGGCCATGTAGCCAATCAGGCAGCCTACTACAAGCTAGTTGCGCTCATTAGGTTACCCAGAGACTGGCCCTGCTGTAGGCCCCAACTACAGACACTGACCAACCCTACTAATCATGCCTCATATATTCAGAACACATCTGACAATGGTTTAGAATGTGACTAACACAGCTGCAAAGAACACCCGATAGAATGCCACGGCATGCTATTTTGATTAAACAGTATAGTTAAAAATATCTTAACCCACCACTTCCTTATGAAGTACAACAGTTGAGTTACCTACACAAACACTGAGCTCAGATTATTGTGAACTGAATAATCTTGTGTACTGCTATCTAATCACAGAACCTTGGAAATGTAGGGCTAGAAATCATCTAGTCCAACCCCCCGCTCTGAGGCAGGACCAAGTAAACTTAGACTCTTCCTGGGGTCTAACTTCTTCTTAAAAATCTCCAAATGATGCTTTTCAAATTCCACAACCTTCCTTGGAAGCATATTCCAAAATTTAAAACCCTTAGAGTTAGAAATTTTTCCTAATATGTAATCTAAATCTCCCATGCTGCAGATTAAGCCCATTACTTCTTGTCCTACCTTCTGTGAACATGGAGAACAATTGATTACCGTCCTTTTTATAACAGCCCTTAACGTATTTCAAGATTGGTATCAGGTCCCGCCTCAGTCTCTTTTCTAAAGACTAAATACGCCCTGTATTTTTAACCTTTCCTCATAGGTCAGGTTTTCGAAACTTATCATTTTTGTTGGTCTCCTGTGAGCTCTCTCCAATTTGTCCACATCTTTCCTAAAATGTGGTGCCCAGAACTGGACACAGTGCTCCAACTCAGGCCTCATCAGTGTCAAGCAAACTGGGACAATTACCTTCCATGTCTTACATATGATACTCCTGTGAGTACATGCCAGAATATTAGCCCTTTTCACAACTGCCACATGTTGTTGACTAATATTCAATTTGTGATCCACTAAAAGAACCCCCAGATCCTCTTCAGTAATACTACCACCTAGCCAGTTATTACCAATTTTGCAGTTGTGAATTTGATTTTTTTTCCCATAAGTGTGGTACTTTGCACTTGTCTTTATTGAATTTCATCTTGCTGATTTCAGACCAATTTCCCAGTTTGTCAAGGTCCTTTTGAATTCTAATCCTGTCCTCCAGAGTCCTTGCAACCCCTCCCACCTTGGTGTCATCCACAAATTTTATAAGCACACTCTCCATTCCATTATCCATTGCAACACTAATCATGCTCTTGTTAGGGCCAAGCTCCAGTTACATCTTTAAAAGACCTGTTATGAGATGCCAAAAGTTAAATCTCTCCTCAATGTCACCAACATGAAGGATTCTGGCACTTGTGCAAAGTTTCAACGTGTGCTTGAGCTTATTTTTGAAAATGATCAACCTGATTCCGACACCTTGTGGGAAAATTTTAAGAATAAGACACTGGCTAATGCCAAGGATGTCTTTGGAACAACAATGAAAAAACATCCTTACTGGTCTGAACATCTGCTGCTCCCTCTTATAGAAAAGAAAAAGCAAACTTGCCTAAGTCTACTTCAACAGCCATCCAAGCTCAAAACTCTCAAGTTCAAAGAGGCGAAGGCTGCGGTTGAGAAAGCCACCAGAGAATGTGCCCAGAAGTGCAGAAAGATTCAGATCTGGCTTTGAAAGATGGGACCTTTGTGGTACTATAATGGAATTATAGAGGCACTTGGTCCACCTTGTGAAAAGACCGCAAACCTGAAAGTGAAAGATGTTACAGTATTGACTGATGGGCAAAACCAACTTGACCCGATAGACTGAGCATTACAAAGGACTCTATTCAAAGGATGCCATTATCTGTGATACTGCCTCAGCTGCCATTCCCCAGCTTCCAACAATGCATGAGCTGGACCAAATACCAACTCTTGACAATGTACAGAAGGCTATCAAAGAGATTGCTCCTGGGAAAGCAGCAGGCAATGACCCCTGGAGCTCCTAAAGGTGGGTGGGGCGAGGGGAGAGAAAGCTTGCGAGTGACATCTATGCACTTCTCTGCTCCTGTTAGGAAGAAAGACTTATATCCCAGGATCTGAAAGATGGAAAGATCATTACTCTAGACAATATAAAAGCAAAGGAGATAGAGCAGACTGCAACAACTACTGAGAGATATATTTGCTAGAGTGATCAGCAAGGTGCTTGCAAGGTCCTGTTGAAAAGTCTTCAAGTCCTTGCTGAGAAAGTCTACCCTGAGAGCCAGTGTGGGTTCAAAGCTGGACACTCCACAACTGACATGTCCCTTGCAGTGTGTTTGTGCCAAAAAAACAGCCATGAACAACAGGCACCTCTCTATGTAGCATTCATTGACCTACAAAAGGCCTTCCGCGCTGTTAGCAGGAATGGCATCTATAAAATCCTGTTGAAAATTGGCTGTCCACAAAAGGTTCTCTCCCTATTCGAGGAGTTCCATGAGGAAATGAAGAGAACCATCCAGCGTGAAAATGAAACATCATCCGAGTTTAATATTGATACTGATATGAAGCAAGGCTGCATCTTAGAACCCACTGTCTTTAGCATCTTCTTCTCTATTCTTCCTAAATACACCTTTGGAAATGATCAATCTGGTGTACTAACCGAATTAAGGATGGGTTAAGATCAGATGATTCCAGAGCAGAAGCCTTATTATATGGGATCTGCTTTTCACAGATGACTCTGCGTTTGTCTCTAATTCACCTGATGAACTGCAGGTCACGATAAATAAGTTTCCTGATGCATGCCCCAAGTTTGTCATGATAATCAGTATCAAGAAAACAGTTCTCATGTCACAAGGTACCAACATTCTACCCAAAATCTATGTCAGTAATTAAGTTCTATACACCGTGGATCACAGATCTATTCTTAACAGCTCATTAACCTTGATAGGGAACTTGATGCTAGAATTAGCAAAGCTTCTGTTATCTTTGGAAAACTTACCTCATGTGTTCAGAACAAAAAGTTGCTAATCATGAACACAAACACCAACACAATACTCTCCTTTATGGTTGGGAAAGCTGGGTTACATACTCTGAGCAGGGGCAGAGATTGAACAGTTTCCACCTCTTCAGGCTTAGAGAAATCCTTGAAGTTTCTTGGTAGCAATGGATCACCAATAATGAGATCCTTGAGAGAACAGGCCTACAGTTTATGCAGAGTATCCTGGACATTCGCAGGCTTCGCTGGTTGGGACACGTGGAGCGCATGCCTCAAGATAATCTGCTGAAGGCTATGCTCTACAGCCAACTTAACAACTGCCTGCAATTCAAAGGAAGGCCAAAGCTCCAATACAGCGACAAGGTCAAGAAAGGCCTGAAGAAATTCAATATTCCCCCTGACAACTGGAAAAATCCTGCCCACAACTGTTCAGTTGAGAGAAGCTGAGTTAAGACTGGTGTATTCACCATGGAAAGCCACAAGAGAGCCCAGGGCAAGGCCCACAGGTGAGTCAAGAAGCAGAGTATGCTTCAACTTCTATCTGGTGAGTGGACCTGCAGCCACCCTGGGAAGGTTTGCCACTTGCGCATCAGGCTCTTTCCCCATCCCATTGCTAAGCACCACTGACCGACTGACTTTGTCGCATATACTTTCATCTGTCAAGATGTTGGACAGCCGTATAATACAGTACAGAAAGCAATAAGCACCAGCCCATGGAGGTCCAAGAAGGCATGGGTGAGGAGAGAGAGAGAGCGCAAGATAGACCCGAGTCTCTCTTTACTCTGGGTAGGGACAGAGTGGGAGAAGAGAGTCCAGCAGGAGCACTGGAAGCACTGGGAGGGATGGAAGAAGATCAGAGTATAATTGACCAGCTTCCACTGCCAATTGTATATCCCCAGCCTTCAAAACATATGTAGTTGTGGCTCTTTGGAAATTGTGATTTGTTTCCAGCCAGCCTCCAATCAGTTGGTTGTCTCTTTGGAGGGAGAAGTTGCTAGTCACAAATACCTGGAGGGCCAATTAGTCTACTGGTCTACTGTCATTACTATTGATTTTTGGGGTGTGGACTTACTTGACCCTTACTCTTCCCAACCCCAGGTTCACTGAAAGTATCTACAGCCCAATTCAACAACTCAGCTGATCCTTTCTACTAAATCCCTGCTATTGGATGAAGATGACCTACATTTCCTCTGAGATGTCGTGAGCATGGGACAGGACTTACTCTTGTTACAAGAGGTTCTTTTTCGGGGGTCCCTAGATTTCTTCACCCAGCCTTAGTTATTATTTTTAAGTAAATCCACACTGGGGTATAAATATCTCGGACACTGGCTTTTCTACAAATGTGGGTCAAAGAAAATAAGGGAGTGACACCACCCTTTAAAGAACTGAAGTTGTGGAGGCTACATTTTGGCCATATGATCTGCTAAGAGCTGTGCTCCTCATTCTCTCTCTCTCAGTCTACTTTAGGAGACTCCTTGAAAACAATGTTTGTAGCAAACACATGACACTTACGTGACTAATGCAAGGCTTGGGTACGTTCAAGCATAGTCTGATAAATTAAAATCCCCATGGGAAGTGGAATCTGAACTCCAAGTGAGAAGGAATGTTTTGCCTTTTCGTAGAGTGTAGCTTTTATTCAGCTTATATTATTAAACTTATTTTGGTATTTTCCATTTCAAAAGCACAGCATTGGCTTTTATTAAATATTAATGTTGACTTCCAAGTATAAAAACTATGGCAAGAAAAAACAGGCACTTAGATTAAGAAATCCTGTTGTACTCACATGGTCATTAAGTGAAGGGGATAATATTATGCCCTTGTTTTAATTTAACCTTTGTCCTGTGTTTATTTTTCATCACTCAATTCCCTGGTGGCTCTGAACAAGATATTGCTTCTGTTTTTCACATTTCATTTTCAATTTGAAACTTTCAAACAGAAATATTCCAGCATCTAGATCTAAAGTTACTATAAAATACATAAAAAGAAAAGGAGTACCTGTGGCACCTTAGAGACTAACCAATTTATTTGAGCATAAGCTTTAGTGAGCTACAGCTCACTTCATCGGAAAGCTTATGCTCATATAAATTGGTTAGTCTCTAAGGTGCCACCAGTACTCCTTTTCTTTTTGCGAATACAGACTAACATGGCTGTTACTCTGAAATCCATAAAATACATGCAGCCATATAGGCCCTGATTCAGCAAAGTTTTTGAGCAAGTTCTTGAATAAGTTTAAGCACATGAACAGTTCCAGTGATTTCAGTGGGACTGTTAATGAGCTTAAAGATAGGCATGTGTATAAATGCTTTGCTGCATTGGGACACATTTGCTGTAGGCTAATTGTTCTAATTTAAAGAGTTTTAAAATGATGTTCGGGATTTTGTTTGTATCATTTACAATGGATTCCAAGTTTATGACTAACCATATCTGTATATTCACTGTCATCAAGACATACAGTGCATCAATTTTCTTTCATTTTTGTTTCTCAAACACTACGACAAACACAACACTATTCAGCTTCCTCCTGAAATTTTAAAGTGAGATAGACATTGTTTTAGCTGAAGAAGCCATTTAGATACCAGCTGTTCCCACTGAAAAGATGTGGCAGCCATCAGCAGAAATAAGAAATGCTCCCTCTGTACATATTGAAATTAGTATTATTTCCCTTTCCTCTCAGTTTTGTGTGCCTGCTGATGAAAGAGACAAGCTAATTTTTCCCTATATCTTATCCCAAGTAAAAATCTTTAATGACAGGTATCTTAGCAGCCAGTATTGCACTCAGGTAAAACCTTGCTGCTTGCTACTGAGTGTAGGAGAAATCCTATGTATGGTAATAAACCATTCAACAGCCTCAGAGCTGGAGCTGATAGGGAGGGACTAGTTTATATGTATATATCAAAATTACTTTCCTCCATGTATGTGTTTTTAGATAGACTAAGAAATAAATATATATGGGCTAAGTAGATGAAAATAATGTGGTATACCCCAGTGTGTGACCCCAGGTAAATGCTGACTTCTTAACAGTGACCACTGTAAATGATTTTTCATTTGGTGTTGGCTACAACATTGTGACTGACTATGAATAATCTAGTCATACATTCTAGAATGTAAGAATACAATAACTGAAATGTTATTTTATGGGTAATACCATAGTCTGCATATTAATAAACTCAGCATGTCCCGGTGTCTATTTAGAATAAAATTGCTAATGACTATGATAGACTATTTGTCATATTTTTTCGTCCAAAGGGAAGGTTATGAAGCTGGCATAACTAACATCTGTCCTCGGAGACAGGTATAAAATGCATCATATCTTATTAAAGATTTTGCTTCTTTTGCCACAGGCAATCAATTACAAAATATTTGATTAAGAAAACATTGCATTAGTATTGTATTCTCAAGCTGTCTCTTATCATTTTCCTGTAACATACTATAATGACAATCAGTATAACTCATTATTCCAAGTAAGGAATGTAGTCATTTTCTTCTTAATGATTGAAGTGAAATGTATCTATGGGGACCATTTTTAGTTTACTCTCTCTTACACTGTAATATTTTCATTGTTAATACTTCACACTGTGCTCCTGCAGCCTAATAAGTGTCTTTGCAGAGTCTCTGTGCATATCACTTTAAACATGAATATTATTTCCAGTTAACCACAGAATACAATGTAATGTGCTAGATAATTTCATACAAACCTAGAAATTTGAATACAGTTAACCAGGCATAGATCTACTGAACCTGTTTGTAGTGCTACAACAATGTTTCACATATCATGCATTTCATCCAAGAACCTATAAAAAGTAATTAATTAAACTTCACATACTCCTGTAAAATAGACAATTATCACAAAACTGAGATAGAGAGAGGTTAAGTGACTTGCCCAAGGCTAAACAGTATAACAGAGGCAGAGCAAGGAAAATAATAAAGAATACTTAGATTGTTAGTCCCTACCTCAAAAAGCTATCTTTCTGTTCTGTGTTTGTACAGCACCTAGTAAAATTAGGTCCTGATCGGGCATTACGGCAATTAACTAAGTAAAATAAAATAAAATAAAATAAGGAGAACTTGGCTCCCACTCTCCTGCTTTTGGGGCTAGAAACACAGCTTCTCAAGACAATGCGTGCAGGTTGGAATCCCCAATCTTATCTATCTTGCATTTGACAATTTATACTTCTCAGCTAGAATGCCAGTTTTATATTCGGTACATCTGAAAAATGCACCAAAGCATTCATGTGAATAATTTTGGCAGATGATTTCTAGGGATTTAGGAAAAATGGCTTTCACCATGAAATATCAAGGCCAAGATACTTCAAAGTAAGAATCTAAAGACAGATCTCTGAATACAGATAAGTAGCCAGATTTTCAAAAGTATGTAGACACCTAAAGATGGAGATCAATGCCTAGTAGCATTTTCAAAAGTGCCCAAGTGAGTTAGATACCTAGGTTTCATCATTGGTTTCAGATGCAGATGGGTGCCTAACTTGCTTAGGAACTTTTGCAAATCCCACTAGGCACAAATCTGTACCTTAGGTGCTTAAATGTTTTTGACAATCTGACTCATAGCAACTCAAATGAAGTTAACAGGTCAACTTTTGTAAGCCAGTAATTAAAAATAAAATATAAATAAACACACATTTATTTAGGAATCTTTATAAATTATGTAACAATGCTATAGAGATAAAGTGCATTATATTTTTTCCAATGCCAGATTAAATGTATTTTATTATAAAATATTGGAGCTTTTAATGATTTAGCCCCAAAGTAATCTGGGAATCTTTAGCCAAAGGAAATCTTCTGTAAAGCCCTGAGCCAAGATTAATTTTAACTTTCATCAACTGTGCAAGTGTACATTATCATCAATCATCTTATTATGACACTAAAGAAAAAAAATCTATTCCTTTTCCTATACGTTTTGTAGAAATACTGTATCCACAATTTAAGGTGATTCTGATTTAGAAATCTGATCAATTGTTTCCTCTGGGTTAAATCATATTACATAATTCATTTTTACTAAAAGGAAAATAAAAGGCTTCAGAAGAACAATGTATATGAAATTCAGAGTAAAACAAAATCATAGAAAACACATATAGTCCATCCCCCTACACACTGAGGGAAAGTCTAGCTCATCCCAGACAGGTGTTTGTTTAACCTGTTCTCTGTTCTTAAAATCCGCCAATGACAGGGATTGCATAACCTCCCTTAGTAACCTTTTCCAGTACTTAATTATCCTTACAGAAAGGGTTTCCTAATAACTAACTAAATCTCCCATCAGATTAAGCTGATTATTTTCCTACCTTCAGTGGACATGGAGAACAATTGATGATCATCCGCTTCATAACAGTCTTTAGTATATTTGAAAATGGTGTCAGGTCCCCCAGCCCCCATTTCTGAAGACTCTGCATACACAAAAAGAAAAGGAGTACTTGTGGCACCTTAGAGACTAACAAATTTATTTGAGCATAAGCTTTCGTGAGCTACAGCTCACTTCATCAGATGCATTCAGTGGAAAATACAGTGGGGAGATTTATAGAGAGAGAGAACATGAAACAATGGGTGTTACCATACACACTGTAACCAGAGTGATTACTTAAGGTGAGCTATTACCAGCAGGAGAGCCAGAGGAGGAGGGGCGGAGAACATGGGGAAATAGTTTTACTCTGTGTAATGACCCATCCACTCCCAGTCTCTATTCAAGCCTAAGTTAATTGTATCCAGTTTGCAAACTGATTCCAGTTCAGCAGTCTCTCGTTGGAGTCTGTTTTTGAATTTTTTTTTTGTTGAAGTATTGCCACTTTTAGGTCTGTAATTGAGTGACCAAAGAGACTGAAGTGTTCTCTGACTGGTTTTTGAATGTTGTAATTCTTGACACCTAGACCAGTCCACACAAGAGATCCACTTCCTGGACACTACGGTGCTAATAAGCGATGGCCACATAAACACCACCCTATACCGGAAACCTGCTGACTGCTATGCCTACCTACATGCCTCCAGCTTTCATCCAGACCACACCACACGATCCATTGTCTACAGCCAAGCTCTACGATACAACCGCATTTGCTCCAACCCCTCAAACAGAGACAAACACCCACAAGATCTCTATCCAGCATTCTTACAACTACACTACCCATCTGCTGAAGTGAAGAAACAGACTGACAGAGCCAGAAGCGTACCCAGAAGTTATCTACTACAGGACAGGCCCAACAAAGAAAATAACAGAACGCCACTAGCCATCACCTTCAGCCCCCAACTAAAACCTCTCCAACGCATCATCAAGGATCTACAACCTATCCTGAAGGACAACCCATCGCTCTCACAGATCTTGGGGGACAGGCCAGTCCTTGCTTACAGACAGCCCCTCAGCCTGAAGCAAATACTCACCAGCAACCACACGCCACACAACAGAACCACTAACCCAGGGACCTATCCTTGCAACAAAGCCCGTTGCCAACTGTGTCCACATATCTATTCAGGGGACACCATCATAGGGCCTAATCACATCAGCCTCACTATCAGAGGCTCGTTCACCTGCACATCTACCAATGTGATATATGCCATCATGTGCCAGCAATGCCCCTCTGCCATGTACATTGGGCAAACTGGACAGTCTCTATGTAAAAGAATAAATGGAATTTCATCAGATGTCAAGAATTAAAACATTCAAAAACCAGTTGGAGAACACTTCAATCTCTCTGGTCACTCGATTACAGACCTAAAAGTGGCAATACTTCAAAAAAAAAACTTCAAAAACAGACTCCAACAAAAGACTGCTGAATTGGAAATAATATGCAAACTGGATACAACTAACTTAGGCTTGAATAGAGACTGGGAGTGGATGGGTCATTACACAAAGTAAAACTCTTTCCCCATGTTTATTCCCCCCCTCCCGCCACTGTTCCTCACACGTTCTTGTCAACTGCTGGAAATGGCCCACCTTGATTATCAATACAAAAGGTTTTTTTTCCTCTCCTCCTGACAATAGCTCACCACTCCAAACTGTGCTGTTTCATGCTGAGGCATAGCAATGAATCTAGTCCTGATAATAGCTCACCTTATCTGATCACTCTCGTTACAGTGTGTATGGTAACACCCATTGTTTCATGTTCTCTGTGTATATAAATCTCCCCACTGTATTTTCCACTGAATGCATCCGATGAAGTAAGCTGTAGCTCACAAAAGCTTATGCTCAAATAAATTTGTTAGTCTCTAAGGTGCCACAAGTCCTCCTTTTCTTTTTGCGAACACAGACTAACACGGCTGCTACTCTGAAATCTGCATACACAGAGATTACTGTCCAAACTTTCCTTGTAAATCAGATTTTGTTAAAAAAAAAAACTATAATTTTTATTGTTCTCTCCTCTGTCCACATCTTTCTTGAAAGGGTAGTGCTCAAAACTGGACAATTCTCCAACTGAGGCCTCACTTGTGTCTAGAGGTACAATTACCTCCTTTGATTTCTACATAATATTATATATAATGTTAATATTACCTTTTTTCACAACTGCATTATAATGTTGACTCGTGTTCAATTTGTGATCCACTGTTCATCCAGATCCTTTTCTGCAATAGTATTGCCTAGGCCAGTTAGTCCCCAGTTTGTAGTTGTGCATTTGATTTTTGCTTCCTAAGTGTAGTATTTTGAATTTGTCTTTATTGAATTTCATCTTGTTGATTTCAGACCAATTCTCCAATTTTTCAAGATCATTTTGAATTCTAATCCTGTCCTCCAAAGTGCTGGCCACACCTACAGTGCACTTGAAATCAATGAAGCTATGACACTTTACGCCAGCTGATGATCTGGTCCATTCAAGTCAATACGCCTGTCACGGAGTCCCTGGGCGATGCTCTGGAACTGCTCCCCATGAAGCCAGTCAGGACTCTGGGGCAGTCGCCTTTCTGTGAGCAGCCTGTCTTCAGGACATGCAGCTCACTCAGCTTCCACCTTCCTGGGTCTGACCTCGGAGCATTCAGCATCCTCTGCCCCTCCGTGCGCTTCCCACAGCGAGTCCGCTCAGGCGGGGCTCCTGGGGAAGCCAGAGGGTCCTGCACCCCAACTTCGCAGTCAGACGTGACTCTCAGCCAGCCAGTAAAACAGAAGGTTTATTAGACGACAGGAACATGGTCTAACACAGAGCTTGCAGGTGCAGAGAACGGGACCCCTCAGCTGGGTCCATTTTGGGGGGCAGTGAGCCAGACAACCACGTCTGCACTTCACTCCATGTCCCAGCCAGCCCCAAACTGAAACCCCCTCCAGCCCCTCCTCCTCTGGGCTTTGTTCCTTTCCCGGGCCAGGTGGTCACCTGATTCCTTTGTTCTCCAACCCTTCAGCTCTCACCTTGCAGGGGGGGAAGGGCCCAGGCCATCAGTTGCCAGGAAACAGGGTGTCGGCCATTCTCTGTGTCCAGACCCCTGCACACACCTGCCCTCTAGGGCTCTGCAATGATCATACACCCTTACTCCACCCCCTAGATACTTAAGAACTGCATTGGGGAAACTGAGGCACCCCCACACTATTCAGAGGAAACATTAAGAACAGTCCCACTTCATCACAACGCCTTTTTTATATTAATTTCAAACGGAATTCAGATCAGGCCTCAGTGTCTGCAGGCCAGCAACTCAAGTGACTTGGGGTTTTTTGGGCTCATCATTAGGTTAGTTTTAACGTCTTTTCTACTGTCTGCCCAAATAGACAACTATGTGCAGCAGGAACAGAATCACTGTTGTATGGGAAGATTTGTGTACCTCACTTATGGTATCTCAAATGGAACTAATTTGGTTTTAACAGAACCTACCTGACAGCAATGTGTTAGCAACGGGTCGGTAAGAGTAGGCAGGTTGTGGTTTATCCAGTCTACAGGGACGCTGCATAGTTAGTTCAAACCTGCACAGGCAATAGTGCAACTGGAGTCTTAACAACTTTGAACTTCGAAGCCATGTTTAAACAGTTAATTAAAATTTAAAAGCTAATGATAGGTTAACCGTCTTTAATGTTGATTGCTAAAAATGCTAATCAATATTTGTTAAGTCATCCAATTAACTGAGTACTCTCATCTCCAATATCTCCGAAGCTATGCAAATATAGCTTTATAAACATAGCTTTCAAGTTTTATAAATATCCAGACAAACATTTAATATAAATTATCAATTACATATTAGAGCCATTGCATTATTATTAGTGATGTACATAAGGCCAACTGTGTACCAACCTGATCTTACCTCTTATTGTTTTTTAAGATATTGTACAAATTAAAAAATATGCATGTAACCTCACTGATACCACTGAACATATCCAAGTCATTGAAACAAAAGGGTTTCTTTTTATTTACTTTGGGTATCTAGGATGTGCAGATTCATCAGCGCACTGTTCACGTGACTGTTCAATAGGCATATCTACACTTCTACTGCACTGAAGGGATTGCCTTTAAAATGAGAATATACAGAAGCCAAGATACCCATCACACGTAATGAAAATATTCAAAGACAAAGAGAGGGTGAATGCAAAACAGATTTTGAACGGAAAATGACATTCAACTACCGATCACCTGGTACTCCCATTGATTTCAGCAACTCTCAGGATCTGTCTCCAAAACCTAGGTTGTTGAAATCAATGGGAGTACCAGGTGATCGGTAGTTCTCAAGATCAGGCTATAGAGCTATACTGTATATAGAGATTATCAATTATTAAGAACCCACTCCTGTAAACACTTGTGGCCAAGCTGCTGTAAATTGCACTAGGGAACCAGTCTGACATAAACTGGGGTGAGGATTGAGGAATGCAACCCCCTTTGAAACTCCTACACCTCCAAACTGTGCTGTTTCATGCTGAGACATAGCAATGAATCTAGTCCATTGTCATCTCTTCTCTGTCTATAAAGATCTGTTTAGAGATGAAAATTTAACAATGTTGCACAAGCTTTATGCTAACAAGACTTACTGACCCACGTTTTTAACAGACTTTATAACCATGACATCTATTTTTACCATTTTACATGTGAAATAATCATAATCATGGCAACGTTGCATGTTACAGCTTTTTCCTTTCTTTTCAAACTAAAAAACTTTCCTCTCCCCCAAACTTTTGCATTTGTAATAATAACCACAGCATAACGTTCCCCATGTTTTTGCATTTAACAAACAACCAGTTATATATATATATATAGAGAGAGAGAGAGAGAGAGAGAGAGAATTGTAGTGGCACATGGACAAAGTAATACCATGACAGATGAAACTCTGTTGCAGACTTTGGTTTTACAGTACTTCATGTTTTAATCTTTCATATGCTTATTGAAGCCTGAACCTTCAATCCGATATACAATGATGGACCTTTACATCTGCCTGGAGCATCACTAAAGTTGATAGGCTCTGCATGAACACAGAGGCTCACATGTATTGATAAGATTGCAGGAGCAGGGCTTTAGTGATGGAAAGGTTCAAGTACTTGCATTGTAGCACAACAGCATTATAACAACATGAAATTAACAAGTTTAGTTTTGGTGTTTGCCAGTGTCAGCAAGGCACCTTATCTTTCAGACCTCCAAAGAATTCCAACAAGGACCAAAGATGTCCCAAACCAGTATTAATCCAATCTACTTTTAATTTTAATTTTAAAAACTGAGTAGTTAAAAGTGATGCTTCTTTCAATCCCTAAGGCTTATTTTAGGGAGGCAAGTTACATTAAATTCAATGCCTTGGCTTAATTATTTTTATTTTTGTTAAGTTGGCATGAAATTTCCAAGAAAGGCTTAAAAAAATAAAAAAGCCAAGAAGGGTGAAAAATAAAACAGGAAGAGAAAAATGCTCCAAACTGTAGCATTTAACACTGTCTATAGTTTAAGATTTCAAAGTGCTTGTTCTCCACATTATGTCAGAACTATGGCTCTTTCTTTGACAGCCTTTTTTAAAAAGTGTGTGACAGTTTTAACTGTAAGCAACACTGAAGGACAGGAACTTGATTTCATCATTTCATGGTTGTCAGCTCAACAGACAGGAAGGTATATCTTAGGACAACACATTTCTCACCAGCTGCTTTCATGAATAAGAACACACTTCCATCATTAGTCATTTAACCTATATAACATGACAACAAAATTTATTACAGCAGCTAAAGATTCGTGACACTATCAAGAATTCAGAATTGTTCTTTATACAATTTGCATCTGTTGAGTGCTTCAAGGTGACAGTATATTTGAACATCAATTATATTTGTCCTATTCCTACTTAACTAACTAGATTCAGAAGTATTTCAAAGGCTTTAGAAGTATCATCTTGTGAGAAGAAACCAAGAGATCAATTATGGCTCATAGAATCTTAGTAGCTCCAGGGAAGGTGTGGGTTTGCACTGCCCAAGTGGTCTTGGACTTTTAAAGGGAGGTAGGATGGGAAGAGATGCCCCTTGCAACAACTGTTTGAGGTGTAACCAGAGTTCTGCCAACACTCAGCTATCCCAGTACATGATGTGTGGGAGTTCTAAGGTTCTAAGGTTCTAGATCATCCCTCACCCCACCCTCAAAATGCCCTTTCTAGAGCACTTAGTATTGCCAGCAGTGCTAGCTTTTTACACACATCTAGCACTGGGAACCAATTTATGCCTTGCTTATCTGTGGGGGAGAGGAGCGACAACTGTGCTTAATTCTCCTAGCAGGCCACTGCAGAGCAGGCATAATTCAACATTAAATATACTCTCAAATATATTCAAAACTGCTTTGTGAAAGTCTTAACAATTAAAAGGTATAAAAATATCTCAATATACTCTATGGGCCTGATGCTTTAATTTTTGGTCCTTATTCAGGAAAACTCTGACAGCAGCTAAAGGGAGCTTTTCCTAAGAAAGTCCTGGGTGGGACTGTACAGTAATTAAGGTTTATAGAATTGTCAGTATTTACCTAGCAGCTTCATAGCATTCATCACGAGTCTGTGACAACCAGCACAAAGCACTTGGAGATTCTAAGGCATGACAATCACCAGATAAAGTAGTAGTGGAAGAAAAAATTAATCTTCTTAAATTGTTGTCATTTTCCAGACTGCCAGCCAAATGAATGTTAAGGAGGAAGTACTGTATTGTACATACTGAAACTCAATGGAATGCATCCGACGAAGTGAGCCGTAGCTCACGAAAGATTATGCTCAAATAAATTGGTTAGTATCTAAGGTGCCACTAGTACTCCTTTTCTTTTTGCAAATACAGACTAACACGGCTGCTACTCTGAAACAATGGGATGGATTCTCAAGAGCAGCCTTCCAATTTAGCATCCACAAGTTTTGGGTGCCCAACTGTTTACAGGTAGAAACTCTGTATCTATGCCTCTGGATTGATCTGCTAACCATTTAACTACTCAGTTGGTAGTATAAAAAATAAGATTTCTATGTACAAATCTTGTAAGTGTAAATTTGAGAGGCAAGGTTCAGGCCATTTCTAAAGTGTGGTACTATCCCTTTGCTGTATCCAAATGGCTGAGGGGAGATTTTCAAAGGAACACAGGCAAAATAAACACCTAACTCATTGACTCTCAATGGCAGTTGAGCACCTAACTCCCGCTTGAGCCTTTGAAAGTTTCCCCCTAAGTCTTCATATGGCGAGAGCAAAAGATATGTTTTGTATGTTTACAACTAATACACTGAAAGTGTCTTGGAATCAATCCAAAATTATAATGAAAAGGTAGAACACAGCTTATGACACTTGTCATGTAATACATGGCTTTATTTTGACATGATTAAGTCATGGGATCCTCTTGTGTATATAGAACTTCCAGAAGTTCTCCAATCCTTTATTTCAATTCTTTCTGTATGATGTTGCTCTGGAAATACTTAATATAACTAATATTCTCTTTCTTTTCCACCCCAACCTCTTCAAGAACAGATAACATCTCAAAACAAAAATGAATTTTAGCCTATTATTTGTCAAACCTGTTTGAAACCAGGCCCCAGATATGTATTACCTGCAAACAGCTAAAGTCATATTGTTCGGCAATGTTCAGTGCACGGTCATCACTACACATACTTTGAACTCTGAACTTCCCTGTCAGCAGCAGTCATGCCTGTGTTAAACACAGTTTCCCCAACTTTAAAATGGGGGTAAAATATCTACCACACATGATTTTCGTACATCTTTTGTTACTGAGTTTTGAGTGTCTTGTTCAAAGCCACAAAGTATATCACAAGATATTCTGTTCAAACACACACACAGAGATATAAGCTGCCATCTTTACTGAAAGAACAGTTCTAACAAGACAGACAAAACATGCACAGGATAAGAATGGATAAAATGCTAAACTGTCCCCTGCTTGGGGAACTATAAGCCAGCCCTGTGAGAACAGGGAAATACTCTTATTGCCCTCCACAGATGGCACTGAGTGGTCGCACACGAATTCTGTAACAGAGCAGAGATTTGAATACAGGCTTTCCCATGTCCTAGGTTGGTGGCCTTAGTACTGGGTCACCCTTCCTCTCTGAACAAGTCCCCTCTTTAATTTCAATGAGACTACTTGCAAATAACTGTGGTACTATACAATGCAAGGATGGCAAAATCAGGTTGTAGTTAAATATTACTATAGAACACTATTTTTTTTCTCTAAAATCAATAAATAGTTTAAGAGAGCAAGGTTAGAAAGACATGCCATTCCCAAAAAGCAATCCAAGGTATTAGTGATTTATAGATCACTTTCCTTTAATATGGGAGAAAAGAAGGTCCGTTACAAAAACAGCTGTGTAAATTACCTTATTTCAGCTAACTGGAAATAAGGTTAGTAGAATAGACTTCATTTTTAAAAAAATATTTATGTTAAATGCAAGAGATGAAGTATTCATACTGGTCCCCATACTACAGTAGAACTAGTATCTATTTTATTGATTATAAATGTAGAAAAAAAATTTTTTTACTAATCTAATTTAATCTGCTCATCATCTGCTCATTACTCCTTCTATTATTTGATAAGGCCCTTTGATTGCTCCCAACCTAGGCTGGATTCAAACCAGCAACCTAGAAATAAAATGCTCAATATCTCATTAGCAGTGATTTCCAGCTATAATTGTTCCAACAAACACATTTGCCTGTTCTCACTGATAGTTTCTTTGGCTCCACAGCACTAGACAATGAGGTCCAGACTGAAGAAACCAAAATGAAAGACATGTAACAACAATAAAAATAATTTTTGGAGCAAGAAAAAGAAAGGAGATGGAATTTCAAATGTCTGTTTCTTTATAAATATCTGATCTGGTCACCAAGTTCTCTAATGGATTATTGTTCTGCCAAAATACTAGTATGAGTGCATCACAAAACTTGTGGCACATTGCTTTTTACAGAATAGTTAATTATTCATGCACTGATTATATTTGTACATTTCTATCCGTGACAAAAATAACTGATGCTTATGGGAAAGTACGTGATGCTTGGGTGGATCCCATGAAATCATCTTCAGAGGATTCAGTATGATAACACAAGCTTATTGTTATGGAAGTCAAGAATCCTTCTTCCTAGAGCTATTATCTGAAATCTGGCAGAAAATGTATTCTATTTTCCACTTTTGTAATTTAATTAAAGGGATTCTGGATAAAATACAATTGTGAGAATAATTGCAAGAAACAGAAAATCAGGTAGACAGCCCTCTCTCCCCCAAAATAAATAAATATACCTTGCACATAAATTTAATTTTTGACAAGATTTTGCTATCCTTTGTAGCTCAATAGGTACTGTTGATAATTGCAGGCTCTTCCCCTTGGGTCCTACATATAAGTGAATTCAAGAATGAGGTATGAACAAGTATCATAAGAGTACATACTCTGCATTCTTAATAACAGTTGCCTTAATGGTGCAGTGGTTGCCCTCAAATCCTACAACAAATGAGTAGCCATACTTTCGAACATACTGAGGACAGAGATGCAATCACCATGATCCCCATTTTCCTAGTGTTGCCAATCCATTCAGGTGCTTGGCTGTTTGAAACTTTGTATCTGAGAAACAAAACCTTAAAATCAATATAACATTTAACTTGAAGCCTTTGTGGAATAGCAAATACAGGAGAAATGTGCTGACTATATTCAGTCAGGTAAGCACATCTCTGCACCAGCTGAAGTCAATTTCTAACAGTCGTGGGTAAACAAGGAAACAGGGAATTGCTGTCATCAATCCCAAAGAAGAAAAAAGACTTAAAATGCTGCAACCTACTAGTTATGCTTCTCAGATGGTCATGAGAAACCTCAGAGACTTTAGATATGTGAATTTTGAAGGTCGAGTCAAAAATAACCTCAAGTTTGCTATTAGCTGCCTCGGTTGCTAACTGCTGGACATCAGAGTCCTGTATTAGTGGGGTGGCTTTTTTGAGAAAGTACAGTACTGAGATCAAATTATCCTGGCCTTTGTCTCCCCAAAGCAGCACTGCAAATAATTACCCTGCATTCAGTTCTTTATTCCGGATGCAATGCAAACACAAAGAATTTAATACAGAATGCACAGAAGCTCTAAAAGAATTTATAGCAGCAGCATAATATTCCATCAAGTTCTTCTACCTTTCTCACCAGGCCAATCATGGCTGCCATGCTGTGGCTGAGAAGGCTGTTGGTTCTTTGATCACATACACTTGTCTTTGTAGATGGTTTCTGTGGTGAACAGGTTCATGCAGTTCAGAATACGTCCAGGGTTACTCAGAGCTGTGTCAGCAGCTTTCAGCTCTCGGAGGGGTTGAAGGTGATTGTAAGTCCCATCTGAGATAACTGTGATGTCAGCTCCTGAGTCAATTTTAAAAGTAAATAGTCTTGCTGTGAATATTTCACTCTCCAGCCAGGCTCTATGTCATCACAAGTGATAAACAGCTGAAAAATGTCCATATTTCATGCATTTATTATACTGTCTGCCTAAGGCTAGACACATGCATCATCTCTTGGGTTATGACTTTTTCCATACCATGTGTAGGAGGCTGGAATTTGTTCCTTTTAGCCTTGGAGTCTTCTCTCCTTCCCTCTTTCATAAACCACTTTATATGATGTACAAAGTATGTGTCAAACATAGCCAGAACACCTTCATAATCAAAACCTTTTCATAATCATCATCTTCAAGCCAAAGGATTTAAAGATGCTCTGCCTGCTTATCGATAGTATAAATTGATTAACATACCTGTATATCAGCAGTTTCTTTGTGGAGTTTTTTTGCAATTTGAAATCTTGTAAAATACTGCTTCCTTTGTGTCCACTGTGAAGGTTTGTCAAAGCTGAAGTTTGAATTTGAAGCATTGACATTGAAGCATTGGGGCATTGAAGAACATGGCATGTTGATGACATCCTGCAATCTGTGTCACTTTGTTTCTTCTGTATGCAAACTTTGTTGCTGTTTTACTTCTTTTCTGTTCTTAGTTTATTCCTGACACAATGTCATGCTCCTCTATACCACTATGCCTCTATATACAAGCAAATCAACTGGAATCAATATGGCCTGGCTATAGAGCTCGCTTATACACGCCAGATGTGTTCATCATAAGATCCTTTAATATTCTGCAGAATAATTTAAATAAGGTATTTTACATTTAACATCACCTAGTGGCTGAACAATGTAATACAGTTTAGCATTCCATTACACACCCATCTCTTAAAATAAGAAGTCTCCAAAAATTGATTTCTAATGAAAAATTCAACTCAGCATTGAGTATCATGGTACTGTATGAATTATGCTACTACTATAAATTCTTTTAGAGCTTCTATGCATTCTGTATTACATTCTTTGTGCTTGCATTGCATCCGGAATAAATAACTGAATGCAGGGTAATTATTTGCAGTGCTGCTTTGGGGAGATAAAGGCCAGGATAATTTGATCTCAGTACTGTACTTTCTCAAAAAAGCCACCCCACTAACACAGGACTCTGATGTCCAGCAGTTAGCAACCGAGGCAGCTAATAGCAAACTTGAGAGGTTTTTTTGACTCAGCCTTCAAAATTCACATATCTAAAGTCTCTGAGGTTTCTCATGACAATCTGAGAAGCATAACTAGTAGGTTGCAGGTAATCTTCTAAAGCAAAATCTCCCAAGGGGTATGATGATATGTAGTCAGTTTAGAACTTTCTTTGGCTAAGGGAATTTTCCAGAATTTGCATAAGGCATCCAGCTTGGGGAATACCGTAGCTCCTTTGACTTTGGGGAACAAGTCATCCAGTGTTGAGGGGGATTTATTTTTCTCTCACAACTGCCTCGTTAAGGCTTTTAAAATCCACACAGATTTGTATTGTTCCATTTTTCCTTATAAACTGGTACCACTGGGGCACAGAGATTTTTTTTTAAATTTATGCCAACCTACTCCATTCTCTTGAACTCAGTTTCCACTTTATGAAGTACAGGGACAGGAATCCTGCAAAGTATAAGCACAATATATGGTTCAGCATGGTCTCTAAAGGTTATTTGTACCAGAACAGAGATGTATACTGGGGATGCTAAGTACCTTGGTTGATACCTACAAAGCATTTACACAGTGACAAATCCACTGAATGAACTGTTAAAGTCCAACATATCTTGGCTATGGGGGCCAAATCAAGAAATTGCCTTCAAAAAAGGTAAAATAAATTATCTCAACAGTTCTCAAGTACTACAAAGTGAACAAAACCACAATGGTCAGTGTGGGTATAAGCAGGTATGATCTAGGTGGTGCACTGCTGCAACAACATGGCTCTGAGTGGAAGACATATACATTTTGCTCTCACACACTCACAGAAACAGAAAAATCATATGCATCAATTGAAAAGGCGTGCCTGGCAAGTTTATGGACATAAGAGAAATTTTATAGATATCTGTGTGGACTGGATTCATTTACACTGATAGACCATAAACTGCTTGTAACCCTCATCAATGGAAAAGACATGGATCAAAAACCACTGGGATGCTAGTATCTGCTGCTAAAATTAATACGATTTAACCCAATTGCTGAATATATTCCTGCAAAAAATCTGACAGTAGCAAACACTCCATCACAGAGCCTTGTATCACATTCAACTATTCATGAGCTCGAAGATGACAAAGGTGTACGTGTATGCTGTGGATACATTCAGACCGGTGTCAGGAAAGAGAGACTCCTCCAGCTGCAAAAACCAACCCTGACAGATATTCAACAACGGGAGGTTCTAAATTGCTTTATGAACAGCTGGCCCAAGAATCTAAATGACACCAAGGAAGTGACAAGAGACTACTTTGTGGTACATGCACAAATAAGCAAATCAACTGGACTCATGATTAAAGGCAATTGCACCATAATTCCAAACAAAATGAAAGGAAAAATCAGAGTGCTCACCAGGCATCAGGAAGGACATAAAGAATCTGCATGTGAACATTGCAGAACTAACAGACCAACACAACACCAAGAATTTTTAATAACAATGCCTCTGCCAGAGGAACCTTGGAAGAGATCAGCTGCAGATTTATGGAAATGCTGAGGACATCATTACCTGGTCGTCCTGGACTATTTTTCCAGTTATATAGAAATAGCATACTTGAAAGACATAACATGCCACAGTGTTATCAAGAAAGTGAAGTATGCTTTCGCTCATTTTGATATTCCAGAACAATTAGTGATGGACAACAGACCACAATTCACTGCAGCAGAATTTTAAGTCATTCTGAATGAAACAGAATTTCGATCATATTACTAAGCCCATATTATGCACAAGCTAATGGAGAGGCTGAGAGAGCTGTACATAGAGCCAAGAAAATCCTCCAGCACAAAGATTCATTCTGCTTTCTTCAGAGCTACTGGATATGGTCCAGCACATGTCCTGATGGGAAGATAACTCAGAGCTACTGTTCCAACTTTGGAAAAGAATCCATCTCCAAAGTGGCCAGACAAGAAGAAAGCAGCCAAATTGGATAAGACCTCTAAAAGGAGCTTATGAACATTTTTACAACAGAAGTCACTCAGTTGGACAACTGCCGGGTCTAGAACCTGGTGACCATGTTCATGACAAATTGGATGGAAAAGAGAGACAATCCAGCTGTCATTAAGAAAAAGAAATCAACACCCAGTTCATATGTGATTGCAACTGACAGTGGAGTGTTCAAAAGAAACCGTTGACATGTACAGTTTGTTCCTCAGAGACAGCAATCAACGGAGCAAACTCTACAGATGGCAGATTCAGCACAAGACAAGAACTCAAGAATTCCAGACCTACAACAGCCAGTCAGTGCAACTAATGGACAGTCAGATGACTAAGCTGTTACTCATTTGGGTCGTGTAAATAGAAACAGTATGATTAAGAGACAGTTAATGGACTGAGATGTACTGGACTTCAAAGATAGCATAATAGCGTATATTTTGTAAATGATACAAATGTAGAGCCTAAAGGAGGAGATATAATGGAATGATAAACTATTATACTGTTCAGCCACTAAGTGGCTGTGTGTAAAATACCTTATTTAAAGCTAATCTTAGCTATGTCTGGCACTCTGGCAGAGTATTAACAGCTCTTATGATGAAAACATCTGGTGTGTATAAGCAAGCTCAACAGCCAGTCCATATCTGGAACAGAGGGTTATGACAGGATGAAGGAAAAATAAATGAATGAACCAAATCCTCACAATAAACTTCACCCCTTTCTTAAAGTGTAAAAACTTTCACTGAACATTTTTTGTCTTCAGAAGACATTTGACACAGAGAGTAACAATTTAAGCTTTTCCCATCCTCCAGCTTTAGGAATGAGAGGAAATTCATTCTCCATGACAATTCAGTTTTTGGTGACCATGCTCAAGTTCTCAAAAAAATTGCTAATTCATGCAAATTTTGAAGAGAGTTTGTATGATTGTGAACTGGGACTATCCCACCATTTGCAGAGGTCACTAAAGAGCCATCCGATTGTAACCTTTTTTTTTCAGTAGCATAAATCATTATTTCTGGCCCAGCCCTACTGAGAAAATACTGGAAATTACAGAAGGAAACAGGATCTCAAAATTCTTCCAGACTTATTCCCCAAATAAATAGCTTGAGAGATATATTTGATTAGGCAATAGCTACCTAAACAAAATGGACCAACAAGCCTTATCAGACTCGGCCATCACTAATAAACATCCACATTCAATTGCATATGGCTAAATACTGACATAGTGACTTACTTCAGAATTACTATTATTAATCTAAAATGGTGGCATTTTTTCACCTTAAATACTTAATATTTTTGCATTACAGGGCAGTTATTTGTTTATTATTGGTCAGCATTGTGCAATAGTACTGAGAGGTCCCTACCACGATTAAGGGCTCTATTGCACTATGGGTATACAGTGACACAGTGCCCTATGGAGCTTGCAATCTAAATAGACAAGACAAACAGAGGGTGGGAAGATAAACATAAGCAGAGACGGGTGAAGTGACTTGCCAAAGGTCAAATAGGTTAGCCAGAGCCTGAATTAGAACCCAGGTCCCAGTTCAGTGCCCTACCCACTAGACCACACTGCCTCTGAAACAATTACTGTTGTTGAAGAAGGCAGGCTTCAACCCTATTATCGCTCACAGACTAAGTGAGCACTGTACCATTTGAACTAATTCGAAAGCTGATAATGTGCTCGGCACTGCATAAGGCACGAAAGACAGCATGGGGCTAGATCATCAACTAACGTAAATCTGCAAGTTCTATTTGCTTCATGGAGCTTCAACAATTTATACCAGCTGAGGACCTGGTCTGTGCTCCAAGGAAATTATAATTCAGATTTATGAAGAAGATATTTTGTATCTAATATAATTGATTACAGCCTGTAATGCGAACAGAACCTAATTTGTACTAATGAATCCTATGAATAATACAGCAAGGCATTTAATAGTATGGAGACCACAAAATGCCAAACCAGATGTCATTTGTGGCGATGACAATGTACTACACAAATGGCTATGTTCCCCATCTCTCTTTGTCCCCTTCAAGTTTGATAAGAAGGAATTTAAGTCAGGAGATTCCTCTGAAATTCAGTGCCTATTAATTCAATGCCATGATACTCCATGTACTGTGTCATTCACCACCCTATGATAGTTATCCTTGTACTATGGAAATGCTTGTCTGCTCTGGCAAATTTTGATAAATGGAACTTCAGATTAAAAAGAATATAATCAGAATTTAAGCTAACATATCTCTTGGGGAGTCTTTTATAGAGAAAAACAAACCTGACTTAATTAAATTATAAAAGTTCATGTGTGTGATATGGCAATAAACAATACATATAATCTATATCTGTAAAATATTTATTAGTACACACCATGTATATTTTTAAAATCATCCCAAATATATTTATGTTGTGGTGGGTGCACTTTTGGTGAGTCAAGAGCATGGTTGTTTTTTGTTTGTTTGTTTTGTTTTTGCTCAAAACAATACTCCACACCAAGATTAGCTGTAAATTCCATACATATATAATAAAAGCATTCACTGTATCCTTTGCTGTTTGTCAGAACTGCAAAACTTTTGTGTAAATATCAGTTTGTGCTGTAATAAAACAAGACTTGCTCAAATGATAAATGACAAGCTCAAATTCAACATTATTTGCCAGAATGTCAGTCAAGTTTCAAGTCAACATGGGTGTCTAATGCATATCAGCATAGCTATTTTGGTGTATCAGAAAAGAATCTTGACTCACTAAAAACGATTTATAGAAGACAGTTTTCAGATGCTCTCTACTGTCGTATGCCATCAAACCTAGTGAAAATTATACAAACTGAGTTATATAACAGTTCTTCTCTTGTTTTAGAAGTCTACACCAGATTATAAAATTAAAATATAGTAGGAAAAATTTGAGGATTGAATAACAGATGAGGTATTGCTGTTAATGAAGGGAAGACAAGTGTTTAAATTAATAAGGACTGTGCAAGCTGAAAAAGAGAACATAATAGAAAAATAAAATAGCTACTCAGACAAGACAAATAGGAATCCATCAACAGGCATTGTACAGAATCAGAATGGCAAAGCCAGGAAGACAATCTTTTTATCACAACAGATGAATATACTAAAATGTTCACTTCACATTGTAATGCCATCTAAGTAAGAGATGGCAAAATGCCACTTGAACAGGAAGATGTCAAAAGAGAATATTGTCAGCAGCTACATAAAGAGCGAAGTGATGCTCCAGACATTGCTTTGTAACGTAAGGCCACAATCTACAAAGTCTTAAAATAAACCCATCTATGAAGCAAAAACAAACAAAAACTGCCTCTGCAAAATCTCTTTCTTGTACCCTAGCTTCAGACAAAGAGGCAAGCAGCCCCAACGTATTACAATTAAACTCTGGAGTCAGAGGCTGCTGTAAACGCTTAACCATTCTAAATAAAATTAAATAGTTTATAGCTGTCAAGACCTATATCTGGACTAAGATAATTACTGTCACCTTTAAGAAAAAACAAATGAAATGGACAGTCTCATTCCTATCCTACTTAAATCAACTACAGATCAGCTTTCTACAGTTTCAGATTCCTTCCAAAGAATGGATGTAATGAGCTACTCATCATTATTTTTCTATAGTAAATAGAAGGGGAACCTGTTGACCTGAAAGTAGAACTGATGTTTTGCTGCCTTCAGCAATGAATACTTGCTACTAAAAATGACTCAGTCGAATTCTCTCACTCTTTCATGTTTCCATTTATGATAAGATAGCAACGTGGATGCTGCTAGAGGGTTTGGGGCATAAAGTTTGTTTGAGGGTTTGTTGGCTGGGTGATGATCAGTAATCTTAAAGTATAATATGAAGACAATGTGAATTTCAAGTTGTTCCTACAAGCTGAAAAAAGAGCCATAAAAGCAATCAGAAGAGATTGGGCAGAGAACATACTCCTATGGAATTATAACTGAATGCTAATTAGGTTACCAGAAAAAAGGCATAAGTGGCTAGAGATCTCTATTTCATTGTGTAGTCAAGCTTTTAGGACTGAGAATCCTGCTAATAATACTTTAAAAGCAAAGGAACGTAATGGGCTCTGGCAACATGCCCTTGTTGATAATATGGTTTGGTTATTTAAACAAATTGGTATATCCAAACATGAGTCATCAAGCCAACAAATGTGTAATAATGTCAAGAGGGAAAAGTGAGGTCTGTCCCAGGCAGTTCTGATCTCTCACAGCAAGGGATAGCAAAATGTACTAAGGCCTAAGAACCAGAAATTGGTCTAATAAAATATATTATCTCACCCAACTTGTCTCTCTAATGCAAAACATAGGCATTTTCCTGGCCCTCTCTATGGGTTAATTTCTCCTCTAATAAAGAACATGGGAAATATTAAGTTTGGATATTCTGGGACAAAAGCTGCATATTTTATGTCACTCTGTTAAACATGTTAAAGCAAAACAGATCTTCCAATGAAATCCAAAGCATATCTCACCCTATAACCATCTGTTATGCATAAATAATTACTTGTGGGGGGAGGGTGAGTTAGAGTTTGCTTTTTTTCCCTTCAAAAAACAAAATGGCCACTTGTGCATAATTTTAATAAGTTATTGCTGAAAGACTGATTTATTTGCAATAAGTGAAGTAAAGACCAGGTATTAAACATCTCTTTTTTGTTTTGTATGTTAAAACTGCCTCCCTCAGTCATTATAGGCAAGACAGTGGAGACTATACTCACCATCCTGAGCAGTTACTCATGCGAGTAGACCCACTGGGAATTCTTCTACATGAGCATTGCACCCCTCTGTTGCTAATCCAGGTGTTAGCACAAAACAAAAGTATTTAGAAATAAAACAAGTACTATATATAGTATTTCTAATTTATTGGAGTATTATGAGTCAAGTCCACAGATCTTGGAATCCAGCACAATATCTTTTTGTTTGGTTATTTATTCCTTATCAAGTCACATGTGGTGAATGTCTTTCCTTTGACAGCAATATTTGTATTGATTACTTTCCTTGTCCTCTACTTAAGAGTCACATATATGTGACTTGTTACTTATTTTTTTTAAAGTTATAACAACAGACCTTGGTAGTAATCAATCTTGGCAATGAGGAGAAGCAAACTAACATGACTCCAAAATTTAAAATCTGTCCTTAAGTTAAAGTTCCTATCTTGTGTAAAAAGTGAGAACACAACATTAGAAATAATCATACAAAAGGAAAAGAAAATCAGTCTTACATACTTCGGTGTGAGCAACATAGGAAGTTTATGAAAGACTGATTATGTAAGTTCATAGAATTCCATTTAGGTCTTTATCACTGGAGCTGAGATAGCAATTTGACATGTAAAAACTTTAAAACTTCATTTATACAGTAGACGCTTGTTTGCAGTAATACTGTTTGCAGTAACTCTTTGTAAGAGCAACCACCGCTTACGAGCAACATTTCCCCTGGGAACACTTTCCCTACTGTGAATTGTCAACACTCCCCATAGGAGCAACATAGCAAAAAGGCACCAATATGTTGCTACTAATGAGTATCTACTGTATTGGTTTTTGAAAAATGTTTAAATACTTCTCCTGTTCTCCAATTATATCTATGACAATTTTCTTCTTCTACAGTATTACATTCTGAGTGAAATTCAGCCCTGTGGAGAGAGCACAAACAAGTTCTGTGCACCACGTTTATCCTGCTTAAACCCTACTTTGAGGGTATGAGATTTATGTGGCACAGTGGTCTGTGCAAACCTTTAGTTTGGGGAGGAGTTCCACCTCTGAGGGAATTTCACCATGTGAGAAGAAATGTCACTTAAAATTCCTCTAGATCTTGTGCCTTCTCCTATGTAGTATCTTCTTCGTCTTCTTGCATTTCACCACTAGCTCAAATAATCTTATCAACTATTATCTCATCTTGAAACCTATGTTTTAAGTACCCTTCTTAATTTCCTCTTTTATAATCCCATGTGAACTAAGTGTTTCCATTGGTGAGGGCCATGAGTTTGAAAACAGAGTAAGCAGAATCTATCCAGTAACCCAGCTAAAATGTGATACAGTATCTTTGAAGAGTTGTAGTTGAACAACAGAAGATGTTCTCAGCAAAAATAGCCTTTGAAACGGCATCTGGTAATTTTAATAGTACATCAAAAAGGGGGGGGGAGAGTTCTGCTACACAGTCTGAGTTTACTGTTGGAATCCAGTTTATTCCACTGCTTTCTACCCTGAAATACACTTCTGCTTATTTCCCTTTCTTATAAAGTATTTCTATTCTAAAGCAAATCACCCCTATGTAAAAAGAAAAGGAGTACTTGTGGCACCTTAGAGACTAACCAATTTATTTGAGCATGAGCTTTCGTGAGCCACAGCTCACTTCATCAGATGTGTACCGTGGAAACTGCAGCAGACTTTATATACACACAGAGAATATGAAACAATACCTCCTCCCACCTCACTGTCCTGCTGGTAATAGCTTATCTAAAGTGATCAGCAGGTGGGCCATTTCCAGCACAAATCCAGGTTTTCTCACCCTCCACCCCCCCACACAAATTCACTCTCCTGCTGGTGCTAGCCCATCCAAAGTGACAACTCTTTACATAATCAAGTCGGGCTATTTCCTGCATAGATCCAGGTTTTCTCACTTCCCCCCCACCCCCAAACACACACAAACTCACTCTCCTGCTGGTAATAGCTCATCTAAACTGACCACTCTCCAAGTTTAAATCCAAGTTAAACCAGAATATCTGGGGGTGGGGGGGTAGGAAAAAACAAGAGGAAACAGGCTACCTTGCATAATGACTTAGCCACTCCCAGTCTCTATTTAAGCCTAAATTAATAGTATCCAATTTGCAAATGAATTCCAATTCAGCAGTTTCTCGCTGGAGTCTGGATTTGAAGTTTTTTTGTTTTAAGATAGCGACCTTCATGTCTGTGATTGCGTGACCAGAGAGATTGAAGTGTTCTCCGACTGGTTTATGAATGTTATAATTCTTGACATCTGATTTGTGTCCATTTATTCTTTTACGTAGAGACTGTCCAGTTTGACCAATGTACATGGCAGAGGGGCATTGCTGGCACATGATGGCATATATCACATTGGTGGATGTGCAGGTGAACGAGCCTCTGATAGTGTGGCTGATGTTATTAGGCCCTGTGATGGTGTCCCCTGAATAGATATGTGGGCACAATTGGCAACGGGCTTTGTTGCAAGGATAAGTTCCTGGGTTAGTGGTTCTGTTGTGTGGTATGTGGTTGTTGGTGAGTATTTGCTTCAGGTTGCGGGGCTGTCTGTAGGCAAGGACTGGCCTGTCTCCCAAGACTTGTGAGAGTGTTGGGTCATCCTTTAGGATAGGTTGTAGATCCTTAATAATGCGTTGGAGGGGTTTTAGTTGGGGGCTGAAGGTGACCGCTAGTGGCGTTCTGTTATTTTCTTTGTTAGGCCTGTCCTGTAGTAGGTAACTTCTGGGAACTCTTCTGGCTCTATCAATCTGTTTCTTTACTTCTGCAGGTGGGTATTGTAGTTGTAAGAAAGCTTGACAGAGATCTTGTAGGTGTTTGTCTCTGTCTGAGGGGTTGGAGCAAATGCGGTTGTATCGCAGAGCTTGGCTGTAGACGATGGATCGTGTGGTGTGGTCAGGGTGAAAGCTGGAGGCATGCAGGTAGGAATAGCGGTCAGTAGGTTTCCGGTATAGGGTGGTGTTTATGTGGCCATTGTTTATTAGCACTGTAGTGTCCAGGAAGTGGATCTCTTGTGTGGACTGGACCAGGCTGAGGTTGGTGGTGGGATGGAAATTGTTGAAATCATGGTGGAATTCCTCAAGGGCTTCTTTTCCATGGGTCCAGATGATGAAGATGTCATCAATATAGCGCAAGTAGAGTAGGGGCTTTAGGGGACGAGAGCTGAGGAAGCGTTGTTCTAAATCAGCCATAAAAATGTTGGCATACTGTGGGGCCATGCGGGTACCCATAGCAGTGCCGCTGATCTGAAGGTATACATTGTCCCCAAATGTGAAATAGTTATGGGTAAGGACAAAGTCACAAAGTTCAGCCACCAGGTTAGCCGTGACATTATCGGGGATAGTGTTCCTGACGGCCTGTAGTCCATCTTTGTGTGGACTGTTGGTGTAGAGGGCTTCTACATCCATAGTAGCCAGGATGGTGTTATCAGGAAGATCACCGATGGATTGAAGTTTCCTCAGGAAGTCAGTGGTGTCTCGAAGGTAGCTGGGAGTGCTGGTAGCGTAGGGCCTGAGGAGGGAGTCTACATAGCCAGACAATCCTGCTGTCAGGGTGCCAATGCCTGAGATGATGGGGCGCCCAGGATTTCCAGGTTTATGGATCTTGGGTAGTAGATAGAATATCCCAGGTCGGAGTTCCAGGGGTGTGTCTGTGCGGATTTGATCTTGTGCTTTTTCAGGAAGTTTCTTGAGCAAATGCTGTAGTTGCTTTTGGTAGCTCTCAGTGGGATCATAGGGTAATGGCTTGTAGAAACTCGATGCAGGAAGTACTAGGTAAAATTCTGTGGCCAGTGTATGCAGGAGGTTGGATTAGCTGACAGCAATGGTTTATTCTAGCTTTAGAAATCTTTGAATCTCTATCAAGTGTGCTGACCTGAGCTAAACTCAGAAATCCTTACTCAGTTATTATTCAGCCACTGAAAAAACAGACTTTAATGAGAGCTTTACCTGAAGGAAGGATGCCAGGATTTGTCCAGTTCTTATCCGGTTTACACAGTCACAGAAATTCTCTAGACAGCAGAATTGTGGGGAAGGTGTTACACAAAAGGAAGCAGAATTTTGGCAGGCGGTGCACCCAATGCAAGAAAAAACACTGCAGCATCAACCACTAAATCACTCATATTTATTTATACTGAATGGCATGTGGTGAAACTGGTTCATTCTTTAATCTCTGGCAGGCTTCTTCACTTATTCAGTTTTGGTTAATGACCAGAGTAGGACCCAGACTTCATCTTCTCTAGATTGCCTTTTGTATATTGTTTCTGGTTGGATCTATTTCTTCAATCACCTCTGTTGGGATATGGAAAAAGCTTACCTGACTTACATAGTCATTTGACAGTAGTCATTTGTCATTTGCATAACAGGTCCAAACATGGTGAGGGAGATTAAGTGATAGTCAAAGAGGGAACAGATGGAAGAGGCTGAAGATGGAACAGTAAGGTACTTAGTGAAGAGGTCAGCTGAGTGACCATTTTGACAAACTGATCCAGGGTTGAATTTCATACAAGCTCGAGGAAGGTGAGATTAATGATCAAACAGGTCAACGGAGTTGTACATGAATTCACTGAAAATGAGAAGAAGGGACTGAAAGAGGGAGCCGCATATTAAAATTAGAGAGGAAAGGCAGGGACAGGAGTCAGGAGTGAGTAGATGACAGCAACATGAATGAGGAGAGAAGAGAATTGAATTGGGGGTTTCTCAAAAGGAGGGAAATAGTGGGAATATATGAATATTTGATAGGCTGGTTACTCACATCAATATGGAAAGCATGATTATTGTCCCTCCTGGGCTTGTTTAAGATACTTATTTTTCTTTGCCATGCCTTACAAAATTGTACTATTTGTTCATAGAATAGAAGAGATGTGACTGAGTTACAGGAGGATCGCATGCCTTGCATATTTTGATGTCTTATCTTTTGGTTTTGTAAGTTTTATTATAACAGTGTACAATCTCTTCTCTTGTCACTGTGCTTTATTGCCCCATTTCAACTTAAAAATAAAAAATGTCTAAAACTAGTATTTGTAAATATATGTTGACCATCCCTAAATGAGCTACAATTTTTCCAGGTGCTTCTAGAACCTCTCAACTATTAAAAGTGCTACATTAGATATTTTCTTTCGTCTATTGGTGCCTTTGCTGTTTCCAAAGAGGTGAAAATAATTCTTCTAAGGTTTTCCCTACATATGTTGTACATTTTTTCTGAATCATAGCTTTGGAGTTCATCTGTCTAGAGAGAGCTCCAGTTTTTTCTCTATTCCATTTTCTTGCCTGTGGGATATGCAGGTCTATGTTATCTGTCTCAAAGTAGGTGCATTTTTGAGGACTGTTATCTGGACTTGTTTATCGGAAACAGTTATAGCTTGATGGCTGAATTCCTGAATGTTAAGATCCATCTGGATAATTGATAAATTGTATCTCCAGCATTGTCTTCATAAGGCAAACTGCTCTGTATATCACACAGTTCACATTTTCTCAGGCAGAATGTTATTATTGAACTTAAGTACTACAGCAGCTTCTCAGAGGATAATACTAGAAGCACTGATTCTTAATGGAACAATGCATTTTAGAAGCAAGAGCTGAGTGATCTGTAAGTTACTTACAAAGGGTTCAGTATTCCCCTTTCCTCAAATTACTAGATCTGACAAATTCCCTGTAAGATTTACTACATATTAGGACTTTTTTGCATGACTGGTCCAAATTTCCATTAAACAAACAAAAAACACCTTACAGGTGCTTGAATTTCCAGGTTTCTAAGCCTAAACACTGAGTTATATTAAATTCTCTAGTTTCCCAATTGTGAACACAATGGGATGATTTATATTAATTATAATGTTACAGTCACAATGCTACAACTGGCTGTGTGTGCTACCGAACCCTATTCGATTACAACTGAATTGCTCAAATTAAGCAAATAATGAAAATCTATAGATTTTCATTAATGCAGTTGTTCCAATGACTGATCTCGCAACAAAGTACATTTTAAACTTTTGGTAAACTGCAAGATAGATCTGATTGTTTGCATTTTCACACTATGCTGGTAGCCCGCAGAGTATGAAGGGAATGTATACTGGTGGTAACAAAAGCAAATTTCTAGTTGTATTTAGTGTACTGATTGTAATGTACATGTAAGATTTTCATGGTGTTATGCAAGATTAATTTACCATTAAAACAGAGGTTGAAGGGGCCATCCATCAAAACTTAAGACACAGGGTCTTTTGACTGGCTCAGCCACCTACAGGAAAAAAATCCCAGTGCTGTGTTTTAAAACCTGCTGTCCCTCAACTGCGTTCTCAGAGCTTTAACATATCACAGGAGACAGAGTGATAGGTAATCACTAACTTGTAGCTCACTCTATCCCCCAGCCCTTTATAAAACATTCCAGACAATAAGCAGTAAAACACACTTAGAAACTTGCAGATTACGGTATTGATCTCCCTCTCACACAGAGTCACAAACATCTCTCTTCCACCTAAATAATATCGTGGCCACAAATGCATTTAAATCCTTCTGTTTCCTACAAATGTTGTGGGGTGGCTTCAGTGAAAGACCAGCAGCAGAGTGCCACATGGGGTATATATATATATATATATATATATTTCTATGATATTTCATTACAAGGTTGATCATAGGTTAAACCTTGAATTTTAATGTGGGGGGGATGGGAGGAAACCAACAAAGAATTGCAAGGAATCAACTGAAAGAAAGGCATTGCAAGGAATTTTCAGCTGGTGTATCACTGCATTAGTAATCACAGGATAAGGGGATCTTAATGTGATGCAGTAACTGTACTAAAAATAGATGCAACTCTTTAATATCTATAAAATACAAACCTTTATTTTTTTACGATCAGCAAGTTTACTGTGCTAGCCCTGACTGCCGAAGACAGAAGAACACAGCAACAGTGGTAGAGCCCTCTATGCGCTGGATACCTGAATCATAACTTCCTCACGCTTTCCAGAACCCCAGTCTTCCCCTCTCAAAAGGTATCGTATGGAGCTGTGTTCTAGATTGCTTCCAGAGAGAGGATTTGCTGTAACTAGAAGTACTAGGAGAGTACCTGCTATAGTCGGATGGGGTACAGCCTTCTTTTGCCCCTATCCATGTCTTAAGGCACATGAACAGTTAATAAATGAACAAAAATCAGATGAATATAGTAAATAGGAAGGCGCATTATTTTCAAAAGTGCTCAGTACCCACAAATCCGGCCAGATTTTCAAGAGGGCTCAGCCCCCAGCAACTCTGCTGTCCTTAAGGGAAGCTCGAGTGTGACATTTTAATGAAAATCTGGGTCTAAAACTCTCTCCCGCAACTGGCTCCATTAGGATGGCAATTTATCACAGACATGTCCCCTTTGCTAAAAATTTCATGCCACCAGGCCCTTCTGGGAGGTTAATTGGTCTCTTCTCTTGTAGTATCCCACTGAGAGTTGCGGGCAATTTCTCAACTGAAATTTATCCTCTTTGAGATGTCAGACAGCACAAAAGGACCAGAATTTGACTTAAAATGGCCAGCAGAGAATTCCCCTGCTGTATAGCAAATCCCTGTTGATGTAATGCTGTCACAGCCAAATCCCGGCCCAGTCATTCCCCATAATCCTCTCTGACAAAAGGCACATGTTGAGGAGAGGGATAGAGTACATTGGAGATATGATGTATTAGACTTCCTATACCAGGGACATAACTTAGAGAAGCCCCTTAGCTGTTGTTGGCACTCACACTGGCCCTCACAAACAGGAAGCTGTAAGTGGCTCCTTGACATGCCCTGCTGTCTCTTGTTGCTGAGCAAAGCTTGGCTGCATGAGAGAATCTGAATTGTGTTGTTCAAGATACGAGAGCTGCTTAAGAAAAAATGAAATTTGATATTTGTTGTGAAATTTCCTCTTCACCTCCCACCCCCCTCCAGCTACAGTGCTAGTAATTTTTTAAAATTTATATACAAATATGTGAAAAAATGTTTGCAATTTTTGCCATGTTTCAACCAGCTCTAGTGGACACAGGCAACATAGGACTTAATAGGTCAAAACCAGCACAGTGAATTCTGCCCGGTATCAACTGGAATCCAGTGAAGACTGGGGACCAGAGGTATTATATACTCCCAATATAAGTACTGCTAAATACCACCATATTTTGCGTTAATTTTCTCTGATGTAGCCTGGGTAGAACATACGAGAGTAATCCCCCATTGGAAGATATTAGAAAAGGGATGGACTTGTGGTTAGAATGTGGGATAGGACTCAGGAGATGTGGGTTTAATTCCTGGTTCTGCCACACACATCTTGTTTGGCCTTTGGCAAATGATAGTCTGGACCTCAGCTCTCCATCTAGTATGAGGGGGCCTTGATCTTAGGTTGATTCACTATTGTAATGAAATAATAAAAGTAAGCGAGAAAAACATACTTTGCTATTAAATTTGATGTGAACAAGAGCAGGTTTAATATGGGGGATCCAACTCCTAAGGAAAGTGTTCCAGTTTCTGTGCTGCTGAGACAAGAAATTGACTGCAGCTGTAGCATTATATGTACAATGGAAAAATCATTAGAATTTAGTCAATTACGAACCACATTCAGTTTCAAGTGTTCTGTTTTCCAAGTGCATAAAAACCCTCTGTAAAGAGGTATCAGTTTAAAAAAAAAACTCTCAAAATTGAAAAAGGCTAAGCAATGTAATCTTTCTGTAATTCAGTTTTTTGCAATACTTTTATGGAAAAGCAATGAAAATAAATTATTAAGAAGGTCACATTACATATTTTCTTCAAGGTCTATACAATTTCATAATGGTATTTTATACTTTGTTACTTCCAAGAAGTTGAAAGATAATTGTTTTACTTTGCAATTAAAGTTATCACATGCAAATGTTTTCAAAGCTAAATTAGATTTTTCTTAATGCTTCAAAAACATATTACTACTGATTAGTTTCCTTATCTGGTCATACGTAATTGAAGTCAAAGTCTGGCAATGGCAGAGTATAAACCTAAAACTATAAACTCAAGTGATTTACCATCCAATAGCAAAATAAGACATTCTGGAAGACTTTTGTCAGCACATAAATACAAATTATTGAAAAAGCAAATGTAATCACATTAACAAGTATTTTTGGAAGTGTTTATATTGTCACACTAAATACAATAGTTTCAGTTTATTTAAGAGAAAACTGCTTCATAAAATAATGAATTTCAGCATTTCAGTGGAAAGTTTTAGAATGTTGTTACCAGAAGATCTATATTCATGACAAGTAAGAAACTTTTATAACTTGAGCAAAAAGAATGTTCAAACACTAGAAAGTAACAAAGGACCCTGCCCTTCATCAAACATGAGTGCAACATGGAAACCTGTATTATCATCGAATAATAGACATGTAGGTCTGGAAGGAGCCTTGACAAATCACCGAATCCACACCCCTGCATTGAGGCAGGACCGATTATGTCTAGACCATCTCAGACAGGTTTGGGTCTAACCCAATTCTTAAAAAACAGCAGTGATGGATACTCCACCACCTCCCTTGGAAGCCTGTTCCAGAGCTTATCTACCCTTAGAGTCAGTGGTGGTGCTGAAAGCTATTGAACAAAACTATAAACGCTGTATATGCCGGAAACCACTTCCAGCCGGGGGACACCTTCAGCACCCCTAGCTCCAGCACCCCTGCTTAGAGATAGACATTTTTTTCCTAATATCTTAATCTCCGTTGCTGCAGATTAAGCCATTACTTCTTGTCCTATCTTCAGTGGACATGGAGAGCAATTGATCACAACATTCTTTATAACAGCCCTTAGCACATCTGAAGATTGGTATCTTAGTCTTCTTTTCTCAAGATTTTTTTTTTCTGCATAGGTCAAGTTTTCTAAACTTTTTTATTATTGCTGTCCTCTGGACTCTCTTCAATATGTCCACATCTCTCAGATTAGATGCAATCCTCCAGCAAATGTGTCACCAGTGCCAAGTAGAGCAGGACATGACACTATTATTAATACACTCCAGAATTCTATTAGCCTTTTTTTGCAACCGCATCCGATTGTTGGCTCAGAATCAACTTTTGATCCACTACAAACTTCCAGATTCTTTTCTGCAACCAGTTATTCCCCATTTTGTTGCTTTGCATTTGACCTTTTCTTTCTTAAGCAGAGTACTTTGTACTTGTCTTTATTGAATTTCATCTTATTGATTTCAGACCAATTCTCCAATTTGTGAACGTCATTTTGAATTCTAACCCTGCCCCCGAAAGTGCTTGCAACCCCTCCCAGTTTGGCATCATCAGCAAATTTTATAAGCATACTCTCCACTCCATTATACAAGTCATTAACCAAATATTGGCTAGTGCCAGCCCCAGGACTAACCTTCTCAGATACGTCCTCATGGATTGACAATGAACTATTGATAAATACATTTTGGAATATAGACTTTCAGTTAGTTATGCACCCACCTTTTAGTAATTTCATTGAGACCACATTTCCTTACTCTGCTTATGAAAATGTCATATGGGACTGTGTCAGATATCTTACCGAAAATCAAGGTGTTTCATGACTACTGCTTCCTCCAATCTATTTGGCCAGTATCCCTTTTAAAGTAGGAAATTAGTTGGGTTTGGCATAATTTGCTTTTTACAAATCCATGTTGGATGTTACTTATTACCCTATTATCCTCTATTTTACAAACTGGATGTTTAACAATTTGGCCCAAGGTCTTACCAGATATCAAAGTTAAGATGCCTGATGGAGAATTCCTTGGGAATCTTGGGAGACAGGCCAGTCCTTGCTTACAGACAGCCCCCCAACCTGAAGCAAATACTCACCAGCAACCACACAACAAAAACACTAACCAGGTAACTATCCTTGCAACAAAGCCCGTTGCCAACTTTGTCCACATATCTATTCAGAGGACACCATCATAGGGCCTAATCACATCAGCCGCATTATCAGAGGCTCGTTCACCTGCACATCTACCAATGTGATATATGCCATCATGTGCCAGCAATGCCCCTCTGCCATGTACATTGGCCAAACCGGACAGTCTCTACGCAAAAGAATAAATGGACACAAGTCAGACATCAAGAGAACACTTCAATCTCTCTGGTCACTCAATTACAGACATAAAAGTCGCAATATTACAACAAAAAAACTTCAAAAACAGACTCCAACGAGAGACTGCTGAACTGGAATTAGTTTGCAAACTGGACACCATTAAATTAGGCTTGAATAAAGACAGGGAGTGGATGTGTCATTACACAAAGTAAAACTATTTCCCCATGTTTATTTCCACCACCCCCCTCACCTCACACGTTCTTGTCAACTGCTGGAAATGGCCCACTTTGATTATCACTACAAAAGGTTATTTTCCTCTCCTGCAGGTAATAGCTCACCTTACCTGATCACTCTCGTTACAGTGTGTATGGTAACACCCATTGTTTCATGTTCTCTGTGTATATAAAACCTCCCTACTGTATTTTCCACTGCATACATCCAATGAAGTGAGCTGTAGCTTACAAAAGCTTTTGCTCAAATAAATTTGTTAGTCTCTAAGTACTCCTTTTCTTTTTTTGGATCCTCTTGGTTCCCATTTTCAAAGATAGATATTATGTTTGCATTTCTCTAGTCCTCTGGGCTCTACCTGTTCTCCATGAGTTCTCAAAGATAATGGTTAATGGTCACAACTAGATTGTGTCATCTAGTTCCCCAAGTATCCTAGGATGAACTTTCAACAGGCCCTGACAACTAAATATTCTCTAACCTTTTCTTCCTCTCTTCTGACTTCTGTTCCTTCTCTATTTTATAACAGGTATAATCTCAGTCTTAATGAGAACTTCTCCAGTCTTAGCATGACAAAGTTTCAGCTTCTCTATTCAGCAATCTACAGAAACCCTCACAGGTAGCTGAAGACCATTAATAGTCGGCTGCAGTTATATCATGGAGGCCTGAAATGCAGAGCTATCAATCTTGAGACAAGTTCAGCGCAGGATGAAATTGATGAATCTATAACCAAAAATATTTCACTCAGTTTTAGCCCCTGCTGCCACTGCTGCACTGATCTCCTCCTCCCCCACATCAGCTGCAGGAATGCCCTGCATTTAATGAGGTCCTGTTGAAGCACAACTATATCAAATACAAGGGCAGGCCGGCTAAGCCGTCAACTTCTGCTGTTCGAAAGAATGGAAGAAGGATAAGAAATGTGATTGGAAAAAAAGAAATAAAAAGGGATTTGGGTTTGTTTTAATATGGTCTTTGACCCATTATAACACTTTTCTTATAAGGCTTTCTTTTTCCTGATCCCACAAACCACTAGGAGTTATAGAAATGTAGATTAATTCTGTGGCTTGCCATCTTTCTCAGATTTCTTATTGTATCTATTTGCTTTCTCGCCCTGTCACTAAAGCAACAGTTGAGGTATTTCAGTTTACACAACAAGATTAAAGTACGCTACCTCCTTTCCAAACTCGCTTTGATCCTGTCAGACACAAGATGATAGGACTACTTCCAGAAAGAGAAATTCACCTAATTAATTACTGTACTCATTCATTAACTCACTGATTGCTACTGTCCTCATGTAGCAACGTTCCCAGTAGTATTATCCTGCGGCCTAGGATAGTCACTCAGTTTAGAAGGAAATGTATAAACAAAAAATAGTCATTATCCATTGAGAAATAAGAATGAAAGACTAATAAGACCCCCATGAAATCACCAGATCCCCATAGACCCTTGAATTCTTAGATATTAAAGACTCAAAAATATACTTTAGCAGTTTTGTTGCTTCTTATCTTGTAAGCCCAAAACTCAATATATATCATATTCACCTATGTTAACTGCCCTAATGGTGTATTAAGGAAGAAAACTACTTACAAAGTCTAATTAGGCATTTTAAAAGTAATTTTCTACGTACTTTTATGATCAAACAATGTATTATAAAACAAATATTTAAAACTTATCTTAAATCCTAGCTACCCTGATAAGCATAATTTAGAAATCTTGAATGAATTCACCTCAATTAGCCTTTAATTAAATAGCTCATTAAAAACTGATTTGAATACTGCTCATGAAGAAATCCTTGTTCAACTGTTATGACAGAGCAGGAAGGTAATGAAGGTAATATTAAACAATTTTTGGAACACTCTGAAAGTCATATATTATTACAAGAATAAAACCCTGAACTTTCTATGACTTCCAAAATCTTACCGAAAGGCCCAATAAACAGAGTTACTATATTATCACAATGCAAGACAAACTGAGGTTCTAAATAAATGTGTGTGTAAGAAATTTCCTATGCAGAAAAAAATAGAAATGGGCCAAATTAGTTAGACAATCTTTCTGCTACCTTTAGAACACAGGACTGTTTAGAAACCCTGGAAAAGGATATATATATTTTGTTTCTCTATAATCTTTACTTTCAAAGGAATAGCCACCATGAATCTTTAACTTCTCTTTCTTGGAAAGACACACACAGAAACAGCAACTAAATGGATTCAAGGCTGCCATCGAAACATTTGTTGGCTATTGCATATTAGCTGCTTCTTGGGAACTTCTTTGACAAAGGGAAAAATGCACATTAACAGAAAGTCCAGAGAAAAGCTATATTTTCCCCCAATTTTAAAAGTAAAATATTTTTTGGTTTTCAGTTTGAATTCTCTCTGAAAGTTTCCTCTACTGCTTGCAAAAGTGTCAGTTTGGAATGAGAACCCACATAAAAATAGTGATCATTTCCCCCCAAGAGTGAGTTTTATTCTTACAGTGACAGAAGAACAAAAGACCTAATTCCATTGCCCTACACTTTGCACAGTGATTTATACCAAAACAAAATAGTATTTTACATCACTTTGTGTTTGGTCTGTACTAGTGCAAATGACTACACAATATATAGGCCTATGGTGATTCAGGCGCAAAATGATTTCCAGTATTTGATTTAAATTGCATATTTGTGGGAACTCAGAAATAGATCTGGTAGTGTGGTAACCTACTGTTTTTTTTTTTAAACTGGGACACATTTCTAGTTTCTGTTTGATAATAGCTGCTTAAGTTTATATGCACAAATGCCAGATGGTCTTTACATTTTTCTTTGAACCAACTCTCTTGGGACATTATGACAGAAAACAGAAAAAAAAACCCAACAAAGTTTCATAATTATTTGGAAAGAGGTCATCCTGTCAAGGATCCTGTTGTGAAAATTAGTTTGTACAAAAGGTTATTTTGAGGCCATTCCTGTAGGAGCCCAGGTTGCTGGCATTAACAAGAACTCATTAGTAAAACACCCCAGCTTCAAATGGCAATATCCATGTATGGGGTTCCAAAAACATTTTAGATTTAGGTGACAAAGCCATCACAAACCAGATAGTACTAAAGCAATTGTACTATTTACATCTGGGTGAAAGAGTTAGTCATGCCTGGATAAAACTGCAAGGATATCTGAACGTCAGATGGAATTGAACAGTTGTGACTTTGCTGAGTTGAGCAAAATTCTAGAGTAGAACAGAAAGATAGAACCACCATTGGTGGCTTCCTCTATTATTTTTACAGTACCAAGAGCATATTAGGTTCTTCCCAGCACAAAAAGAGGACACGGGCATTGCTCTGAGTAGCATGCAAAATAAAATTCCCTACTAAGGATTTGATCCTGCTCCCATTCAAGTCAATAGGAAAACTTTCTTTTATTTTAATAGTGCAGAATCAAATAGCTAAACAAAAGGGAGAGGCTGGGCAGAGAAAAGCCAAGAGTTACAGCAATAAGGTGATGTGGTCACTCAGCAAAAACACAGCAAGGCAAAGGTTTGCATTTAAAAAAGAAAAGAAAAAGAAAAAGCAGCAGCTAGACTTGTGCCAGGTAGATTGAACCCTGAGTTGAGGATGCTGCATAGCTGAACCACCCCATGGGGAGCACTGGAAACAGAATAACTTCTGGAGTGCCACACACACTGCTACATCCCTTTAACAGGTGTGGCCAATTTTGCCATCCCATCCCCCAACCAAAGGCTACCAATCTCCTATGCCGGCAAGCACATAGGGTGGGTGAAACCAATGTACTGCCTACTCTCAGCATTTAGGGAGCATTCCTGCTGTCATCCTCCATGCCCTTGTGAAGTCATATCAAGAAGGCTCCTTCTTCTGTACTCACCCACTGTGCAGCTACATAAGTGTTAGGCAGAACCTAGCCCAAAATAAGTGTCTCTAGTAGGCCGGCCACTTTAAATTGTCCTCAACCAGTTTTACCTGAGCTGAAAGCAATGTTTAAAATGCAAAAAACAGAACCCAGCATCACACAGAACAAAACCCTTTCTTTCCTGTGTAGCCCATAGGATTATTTTGCTAGCTATTATATCCTACTAATCCAGCCAGCAGTATCAATTAATATGTTTCTTTTTCTGAAATTAATCTCTCTCATTCTTACGTTTTATCAGTATTAATTATTTGGAATTTAAGATGTGTTGAGGCATGTATTTCCGAAGAATAAGTTTTACTGAAATGCAAGAAGCCTACCGGTCTGTAAGATCCGGTAAGATCTGCTATACAGCAAAAAGTATAATCAGTTATAAATATGTCAGCATAAAAGTTGGCAACCTTTGGCACAAATAAGAATGGTCCCTGAACTTTGGGGAACCGAAGGGAGGAACTATCCACATCACATCACAGGTTTATCCGGCTTCTACAATCGGTTGGTTAACCGCAGGGTACACAATAACTTGAGATAATCCTTATTAATATATTTAGAAAGTGTCTTAATCCACTAACCTATAGGAGAAGGGTACCCATAAATTCTTAGGGTATGGAAATAAGATTTGGGTATAGTAGGTTGGGCCGAAATTACATAGGTCAGGATCCTATAAAATACCTTGTAAGAGAGCTCTTTGGGAGTCTACTCTATTCTAAAATTCTTCCTTTGATTCATTCATTCAGTTCTCCTATACTCTATCTTCTCATCTATCTATCTAGTCTATCGTCTAGCACACTATTAGCTTAGCATGTGCAGTATAGTATAACTACTCAACATTCCTAACCATTGGGGAAACCAGCACCATCGCATAATCAGGCATGCAAGGAGTGAGGCTGGTCCTTCACCTCCTGTTACCGTGTCCTCAAGGAAGGGTGTGAGTATGTTAGGTTAAGGTTAATAATAGAAATGGTACCACCAGGAGTTTTGGAATTCTTTTACTGTTTTGCAGTTTTAAGTTTCATTGCATTTCTTAGTTTTATGTTAATTTCAATAAAGGTTTTATCAATTTGGTGTTGTCCTCAGTGTATTTGTTCTTGTCAAGCACCCCGAGAATCCTCTCCCATTATAGAGCTCATTGAGTTCATGAACTCTGTAGTCTGAATTGGATAAGAACCTATAAATCTTCTGGTCAGATACGATCAGTGGCGAGCCATTAAACTAACCCATTAAATTCAGGTCAACACCTGAGGGGGTGCTGTCTTCCATCCTTCCTCTATGGGTTGGAGGCCAGCTCAAACCAACTTAGCCCTTTTTCCCCTGGTCTTAGGGAAGTCAGCAAGCAGGCATGCAGTCCTTCCCTTGCTAATGTCTCTTATTATGAGGGAACAGGCAAGTTATATGCTGACCTCTTTCCCAGAACGTATCCTGGTTGATAGAGAGAAGGGAGCTTTGTCCCACACTACAAGGCTCCTGAGCCCAGGATCTTAAAGAGATGGTGTCTGGGTTTTCCCAGACACCGTCTATCAGCTCAGGACCACTTTCTCTTTCCTAGTACCTGCCTCTGTCATTACCTAGGCCCCTGTCTGCTCCAGAATTCCTAGAACAGGGTAGTCTGACATCCTAGACTCTGGCCTTCAAGGGCCAGTGTACACAGTTACAGTATCCTTGAGAAAACAGGAGAGAACACAGGACAAATTACAGTGTCCTTAGAGCCAATAGTGATCTGTCAGATTTCCTTCTCTTGTGTACTTCTCTCATAAAAAAGGTAGAACACTACTCTTAATTAGGACAGATGGCTTTGTAATTGCAAAATCTTTGGTAAAATTCGAAGTATCAAATTCACATTTCTGCATGACAGACGGTGCTGCCATGTGAAGCATGAAAGAACAGGGCTCTGTCAACAGGTTCATCACACTGCATTTGAGTCTTTGTTTATTTAACATAACTGGGTTTCTGGATTAATAAAAAGCCTGCATGCATTTGCACTGAACTGATGTGAGGCAGGTCCCTCATCCTCCCCAGAAAGCAGAACTCCTTCAGATGGAATGTTAACAAGAGGCTGGGAGGTCACCTACCCAGGGATTTTGCACATCACTAATAAAAAGTAGTGAGCATTTAAGTAGAAAATGTATAACTGGATTGGGAACCTCACTAAAGATGAAGAGTTTTCCCTTTCTCTCAGACAATATACTTCACATACAACTCAAGAAGTGACCCGAGTGACACAGAATATAATGCATCTGATGAAGTGAGCTGTAGCTCAGGAAAGCTTATGCTCTAATAAATTTGTTAGTCTCTAAGGTGCCACAAGTACTCCTTTTCTTTTTGCGACTACAGACTAACACGGCTGCTACTCTGAAACCAGAATATAATTTGATAGAGAGAGGGGAACATATAAGAAGTGTGTGCAATGGTTGTAACTTTCCTATTATGATTCAAATGATGCATCATCTTCCCATTATCATCACCTTCCTCCCTTAAAGAAGTATCAGCTTGTGCTTGTCAAATACATTGATCAAGGCAGTTTATTTTAGTATTTTTTTTAAATTGTTTTTCCCTTGTAAAATCATTTGGAAATATTCTATGCTGCTTCCAGCTAACCAATTCCTGGTGGATTTATTTGCTAGGTTTCAGACTACAGGTGGCCCAATTTGGAAAAATATGCGAACCCACTCTTGCCATCCCTATCCCACATGAACCTTTGTTTGTTTTCAAAAGTGATCTCAAACTGTTTCTCCTCTAATGTTCTGAGATGTTTGGAGAGAGTTTCTTTTTTCATTTCACCTGCCATTTTGCAATTCACTTCTGATCTCAGCCAGAACGCTGAAGTATCAATATTGTTAAAAAAAAAAAAAAAAAAAAAGCTGTTCTTGATGTATTTGTGATGCAAGTGGGAGTTCTGGAATTTAAATGAATGGTTAGTCATCTAAACAATTTCCAGTCCAATTTTGCTTCCTCAAGTGGGGCAAGCAAGCAAGCAAGCAACCTGTCTTCTGGATTCTAATTCAAACAGAACACAAACAAAAATTTTTGAATCACAACAAATGACCCAGGAGGGGACCACAATATGGACCAAATTCTCTGCTGGTGTAAAATGGTAAAGCTTCATTGATTTCAGTGGAACTGCATCCATTACACAAGCCCTACAACTTCCAACTTGTATCTTACCCCCCACACCTCGCAAATCCACAAAAGTTCCCTTTCCCAAAAGTTCCATTCAGTAGCCAACACCTACAAAGAGCACTTCAGTTTTAAAGAAAAATACACTGCACGAAAGCTGCACCTTGGTACCAGATGTCAAGATCACCAACTAAACTGATCATGAAATGGAAGTTCTTGGAAAGCCATCTAAGAAGATAGAATAGTTATGTGATTGATGTCACAATAAAACAAAATAGAACTTTATGAGATAGGAAATTATAACAGTCTTTTATTCTTCTAGTCAATGACGGTAAACAAGGAAAAATAACTAAAATGCATTTCTCTCGACTCATCAGTTTTCATGCATACAACACATTAAGCACTTTAAATTTAAAAAAAAATGTTATTGGGCATTTATCAAATGGATTTATCAATGCTTAGTTGAAACGTACTTCAAATTACTGTTGCATATTAATATGCCTCTTGATATTTAAATGTTTATCTGCCTCAAGGAATGAAGTGTTTTACTTCAATAATAAGACAACAGGAGAGCTTTTCCATTGACTTAATTAATCCACCCCTAATGAGAGGCTGTATCTATGTCAGCAGGAGAAACTCTCCCACTAATATAGCACTGTCAACATCAGCGCTGAAGTTGGTGTAACTTATGTCACTCAGGGGGTAACTTATTCACACCCCTGAGCAACATAAGTTATAGCAACATAAGTAGTAGCGTAGATATAACCTAAGAAGTTGCTCCCTGTGGATTTTACTTCAGTGCAGTAAGCCTTATCCAACCACCTGAGCATGAACATCAGGAGGATCTATACAGCAGAGTACTTATCTAGGCACCTCACCTTCCTGCTCTTGCATGCTGCTAGGGTTGGAGAAGGGGTAGCATTGTTACACCTGCATGGGTGCTGAGCCTGCACTGCTCTTCCATTTTCCAAGACACTATCTCCCAGGCCCACTGGCGTAAGGCAGGTTGCCATGGCATGGCCAACAGACAAACCCAGAGTAAGCCACCTATTTTTCAGGCTACATAATCCATGTCTGGAAGGCAGACTTGAGTGAGTTAGTAATTATTAGAGATTTAAACTCACCAAATCCATCTCTCATTTACGTAATACACAAGTGTTTCATAAATATTTGCTAAGCACATGCTGCCAGAGGACCTGTGTGCATCCTGGAAAGATTTACGGTGCCAATGTCTTAAAATATATGCCTTAAACTTTATTTTATATGGTCTGAATTCAAGATTAGAAGTAGCTGTCCTGGTAGCAGTAATGAAAGTATTTGATTAAAGTGTAGTTTATTCACAATGGCTGGTGTTTGTAATTTTTTTTTTAAAAAAAGGCTCCGTGTTCTGCTATCTTTCGTCTGTCACATGAATTTCATATTATTTTGGCAACTCAATGTCTGCAAATGTGTCATTCTCCCCCCCAAAAAAACCAAGACAAACTATATGGTGGTCTCTCCATCAAGCAAATATTTCTAGTGCTCTCAAATGTATACCACTGTGGAAATGCATATATTTCATAACCATCTCAGAATATTCAATAAGGAGTTCACTCTGCTTTTTATAAGGAAAAAAAAAGCAGAACAGCATAGCTCATGGAGGAATCCCTAGGAGACCTTGATGAAGTGGTTCTGGGTGCACAAGGACAGTATAGGCCCAAGTTACACTACCCCTGTCATCAGCTACCTATTTGTATACTGACCAGAATCTCTGTACTGCACCCACCCTAACCCCGAGCTCTGTCCCAGATATCCCCCTTACGGGGGTGTTTGAGTGATGGTCTTCAGAAGACAGCCTGAGGTTGTCCTCCTCAGGTCAATGTTCCCCTGGCCAGATCTGGGGCTTTTTAGAATCCTTTTATACTACTCTGGCTTCTTTACTCAGTATATAGGGACCACAGTCACCATGAAAATCTAATCTTAAATCTTAAACATAAAACCAAGGTGCATTCTAATGTTGCCTCCAAAATTAGTGCAACTCCCATTCATCACGAATGCATAACTTGTGTATATGCTACTGCATTTCATGATACAACACACTTTTCACACACTGAATAGTTCCATACTTCTATGGATTTCAGAACCTGGCTCTGTATGAATAGATTTCAATGGGACTACTCACATAGCAAGGAACTATTCTAGGTGACTAAATGGCAGCGTGTCACCCACAGATGTCACCAATTACTACGTTCAGAATAAATTTTATTTTCAAATATATATATATATATATATATAATCTTTGTTTCATAAACCAGGCTGACGCTCTCCAGATCCAGTTCTGCTATCTTCCAGACACACATTAGTCACTGTAACCACCATGTCATTAAAATGTTTGGGATAACTCTTAAAGGTCCTACTTTAGATCATAAGAAAAATGACATGTTGGAATGCAAACAGACAAACTGATCGCTTCTTTCTTAAGTGAGTTCATATCAGAATCTCCAAAAATGCAATCCTTTTGAACTGCAATTTGTCCAAAATCCTCATTTCAGAAGGATGGTCCAGAACACAAAGTCATATCTCTTGCTCTTGTTACGTTGCAGTTTGCTA